>NC_079453.1:19275426-19467926 GCF_903798145.1 Danio aesculapii | reverse complement strand
GATGTATTAACTGCTGAAAGTTGTTATGTTACTATCAATGTTTTTGCTATATTATCATATAAATTCAGCTGTAGTGAGCTTATTGGAGACCCTTTTATGAAACCGAAAAATCTAAATGCAACATTTTACAGCACATAGAGAGAGAAAGAGAGAGTTTGTCTGTGCATGTATAATATATATACATAGTAGAATTTTTTTTTTTATTTAATATATGCATCCTTGGGCGACACTGTGGTTTAGTGGTTAGCATTGTCGCCTCACAGCAAGAAGGTTGCTGGTTTGAGTCTCGGCTGGTTCAGTTGGCATTTCTGTGTGGAGTTTGCATGTCCTGGAGTTTCCTCCGTGTGCTCCAGTTTCACCCACAAGTCCAAAGACATGCGCTATAGGTGAATTGAATAAGCTAAATTGGCTGTAGTGTATGTGAATGAATGAGTGTGTATGGATGTTTCCTAGTACTGGATTGCAGGTGGAAGGTTATCCGCTGTGTAAAACATATGCTAGATAAGTTGCTAATTCATTCCGCTGTGGTGACCCCAGATGAATAAAGGGACTAAGCCGAAGGAAAATGAATGAATATGCATCCTTTAACCCATTCTTAATAAATCTATTGTGTCTGCTCTCTTATCTGGTTATACTGCAGAGTTTGACCGTCACGAGCTTCAGATCTATGAGGAAGTAGCACGTATGCCACCGTTTCAGAGGAAAACCCTCATTCTGATTGGAGCGCAAGGAGTGGGCCGCCGCAGCCTGAAAAATAGACTAGTTGTACTGCATCCCACCCGTTTTGGCACCACTGTACCCCGTGAGTAGCTAATAAAGTACTCTCACAAAGAAAATATCAACAAAACAGAACAAAATAACCCTTGGGCTTGTTTGTATTTGTACACGTTTGTTTCTTTTGTTTATCACAGACACATCACGACGGCCACGCAATGACGAGAGAGACGGTCAGTCGTACAGATTTGTGACCCGTCTCGAGATGGAAACTGACATCAAGGTGGGACGGTACCTGGAACACGGAGAGTACGACGGAAACCTCTATGGTACTAAAATCGACTCCATCCATGAGGTGGTGAACACTGGACGCACATGTATCCTGGACGTCAACCCTCAGGTGAATATCTATTAAAATCAGATATTCAAATGAGAAAATATTAGAAAATATAATAGGTCTTAGTAGTTCGAGGTCTGAAAAACTTTAATTCATCAAGGATGTGATTCAAATCATGCCGTGTGAAATGTGTTCTGATTGAAAATGACATCAGCGTTTAACTACAGCCAATGAGAGAGTAGCACCCACTAGTATGGGTATCTGCAGGCCAGCGGGAGGTTGGGGGAGAAGTTAAGAGCTTCTTTTCAGTCTATTTGGTCCCAAGAAATGGAGGAAAACTATTGTAAATTTGGCAGGAGCACCCGTGTCTGTTTGACGTGTCATCTGAGCAATATCACAACCGAGTCGAAAAAGAAAATGAGTTGAAGAGAGCAGTGCATAAGTTAAAACGTAGCCAAGTTGTGACTTAAAGGGACACTAAGTTACAATTTACACTCTACTAAATATTTTAGTGTAGCACCACTGAACTTAGTTTAAACGTAACACTACGTTCCAACTAAATATTTACGGCAGCCTCCACCCATGTATAACGGTAGAAAAGAGACGACAGTGAGATTAGTTTACATAGAGGAGCTCACGATCATAATACAGAATGATCTCCCTCTACTCACAGCCTTATTTTCCTCTCAAATCTCGCATTTTTTTTCGTGTTGTGAAAGAAGAGTTTCATTTCATTTCAAGGAGTGTTTTGTGTTAATTGTATCCATCAATTAAAACGAGAATTTCGTCATGGCTGAGTTCTTCTCCCTGCTCTTTTCTCTTTCATGTGTAGGATATAAAAAATTCAAGTTTAATGTTTTGAGATCTTCATGTGTATTTTGCGTCCATTCACGGCTCACGATGCAGGTGTGAGCGTCATCTGCTATTAGTGACTGACTGTAATTTAATGTACTATAAAAATGTGATTTTTTTTTTTTTTTTTTTTTCTATTTAATTTTTTATAGGACAGTTATATATAGATGCATTAGTTACAGAATTTTAAAGCAGTTTAACGATTTAAATGCTTTTTATTGGATATTACGTCATTCAGTGCAACTACACATGACTTTACGGAGAGCTTACGACCTACTAACTATGGTTTGCCTTAAGAACATGTGGTGCAACCGAAGTGAGAACGAATTTAGTTACTAACTAAATAGTAGTTAGTAACTAGCTAGTAGTTACTAAGCCCAATGTGTGGACTTTGCAATCCAGTTTAGGAAGGAACTTACGAAGAGCTGGTGCAACTCTACCCAGGTGATCAAAATAGGTACATTTTTTTTACCCCACTAGAGGCTTCTTTCACATTATGCAGTTAATAACCGAGGTATACTAGGCCTACGTGAAATTACGTTGTTTTCATATCACTTCTCGCGTGTGTTTGGTTGGTTGATGTAATTTGTGGATTCTTGGCGATTCTTTCTATGATAAAGCCATGCAGTGTGAACCCTCCTGTCGTCGATCAATCTTGCAGTGTAAACACAGCCGCGTCGGAATGCTTCCCCAGATAGTTTTGCAGTGTGAAAACAACTGACACGACTACTTTAAAAATCATGCAGTCTGAACTCGGCTTAAGTGTGTTGAAGCAGGGTTAAAACTAAACTGTACAGAACTGCAGCCCTCTAGGAACTGGCTTTGACACCTGTGCTTTGAAGTGATTCAAAGTGACATTAAAGACATTTAAAAAAAAAAAAAACAATTCTTCATAACGTTATGCTATGTAGCCTAACAATTGCAAAGAGTTCTGTAAAATGTCCTAAAATCCTAAAAAAATCATAACTTCCTCAAAAATATTAAAGGTGCAGTAGGTGATTGTATTCAGAAACATTTTTTGTTGTGCTGGTTGAAAGTCTCTTTAAATTCCAATAGTACTGGAAGGATCTAAATGTATTGATATTTATTTTAATATTCTGGGTAAGGCATAAAACAAAAAAAGTTCATCCAATTAAATATTGCCGGCCGATAATTCCCATAATTCTGCTAAGTAGCCCAAACTGTCTGTCAACAAATGTAGATTTGTACATCTGTGCAGCCGTTCACGCAGATTTGCCATTTGCACGTGCACACACGCCATGTTCATGACAGGCACATGAGAGAGAGAGAGAGAGAGAGAGAGAGAGAGAGTGTGTAAAAACAAATGCTGAATCAAAACCTTAAAATCCTGAATCAATATTGGAGTTACTTTTGCACGGAAGGATGACATCATGGCTGAAGTATTTTTTTAGACAGGTAATGTTCTGTTTTAAAACTATTTTAGTCATGCAAAGCTGATGTATATTTTGTTGTTTTATAAATGGGTTATATGCACAGAAGTGTTGTTCAGCCACTGAAATCTTCTGGCGAAAGAAGATCAATTTCATAAGGTCCTTTTACAGCCTCGATAATGATGATTTTTAATTAGTTGAATAACAAAACATAAGTAAATAGCGCTATTCCACCTAGCCTGTTTTACTGAGGTAAAGTTGGTTTTATATACACATTGGTTTATTTTTGAACAATGACAACCTGTGTTGCGCTCCCTATATTGTTTACCATGCTACTTTGAATATCCAGCCTGAAAATAGCATGTAAGTACGGCTTAGTAATAAGTGTAATTCCTGCAGCCTGCCGGCCAACCATTAAGCATACAGTAGTGGCTTTAGGACAAAGCGTGTGAGAGAGTGAGACCAGCGATCCTAGCATGCATTACGGTTTTTCTCAGTCACTTTGGTGCATTTCTCACAACACTGTTTACGTTTGCACAACAGTTAATGCATTTCTCAAAACAATTAGTACAAACTGCAAAACCTAGTTGATAACCTGCAAAAGCATGTCACTTGCTCAAAATGGATAGCTCATTCCTCAAAAGAAAGTATTGATGTCAATGAAAGTGTCAGTGTCATCAAGATGAAAAGTCCTGACACCATTGTTTAAAAACAAGATAGTCAAATGGCTTTCTCATGTTTTCATGATGTCAGTTTACTCTGTACATTTTTTTCCATTGCAAAAAAAGTAAGATTATGGTGACACTTTAAAATGCTCAAGACAGCTCTATATACTATTTGCACAGCCATTTGAAAACTACAGTAAGGTTAAACATCACTGCATTTGCTGAGGTATCGGAGTACATGACACTGAATATGTATGTTTCACCTTTTTACTGCATATGCTCTTTACAATTCAATTTATTCACAACATTTTGCAAAAGAACAAATACACCCTTATTTACAACAAACATAAATTTCATTTGTGTAGAGCTGTGCACAAGTTTAAGCAATTTTGCAGTACATATTGGAACTGAACCTACAACATACATAGGTCTGTAAATCATTCATGTTTTTAAATGGCTGTGCAAATAGTATATGGAGCTGTCTTGAGCATTTTCAGGAAGTGTCACCAAAATCTTTTTTTTTTTTTTTTTTTTTTTGCATTGTAAAAAAATTACATTCAGTCACTGTTATCCTTTTCCTTGCTTTGTTGGTTCAATTCTCTATGTGTGAAAAATAAAAGTTTGGTGAAAATTGTGAACATAGGAGGAAAAATAATAGGGAGAAAACAGATGACCATGGTTCAGTTATACCATAGACAAGTTTTGAGTTAAGCTCAGAGTATTCTGTCAGATGATTCCCATCCTATGCGCCACAAGTTTTATCTTCTCCCTTCTGGTATTCGATACAGAACTCCTATTAGTAAAACAAATCAGTTTAAATTTTCATTCATCCCCTCGGCTGTAAAGTTTTTAAATTTAGGCTAGAATTTGTATTGTATAATGTGCTTTTATGTACTATGTGTGACATGCTTGTATGCTGCAACCAAATTGCCTTCGGGAAATGAATAAAGACTGACTGACTGACGGACGGACGAAATTGTTCAATTTAGAAGGCAATTTCAGGAAAAAAAAGATTTAAACATTTTATATCTTTGGGCCTGTGTTTCAAAGATATTATACTAACCGGTTAGCATTTTGATAGATAGATAGATAGATAGATAGATAGATAGATAGATAGATAGATAGATAGATAGATAGATAGATAGATAGATAGATAGATAGATAGATAGATAGATAGATAGATAGATAGATAGATAGATAGATTTGAGTGATTAGGCTGAATGTATTAACTCTTCATTTTAGAAAAATGTTTACGTGTTGTGAAAAGTGGCAGTTTTTGACAAAAGATAATAAAAACTAAAAATACAATAAAGCACCTTATGTATCACCATGATAACAAAAGTTCTCGTTGGACTGTTCACTGTTGATGTATCCAGCTTTTTAGATGTGTGTAATGCTTTTGGTGTATTAAATGTTATGTAATGTTGTGTTATCCCACATAAAATGCACAAAACGTTCACCTGATAAAACTAGATAGCAGTTGTACTCCAATGCAGATATATTTAAAAATAACAGGAAATGAGCACATGGTGGTGGAACCAGGTTTTTTATTGAGTGGAGGAACTACGATGTAGGCCACTTTATAGGCTAATCGTCTGTTAACATTATCAAAGAAAGCACCAAAGAGGAAACCAGTGTAGTTACAATAACACATGACTGCTACTGCGATTGAGAGACACCTGTGTGCCTCTTCACTCCTCACAAACATGTTGTAGTACAAAATAAAAATGGCAAGTTCTACTTTTTAAATAATCTATCTATCTATCTATCTATCTATCTATCTATCTATCTATCTATCTATCTATCTATCTATCTATCTATCTATCTATCTATCTATCTATCTATCTATCTATCTGTCATCGTCTATCTGTCCATCCATCCATCCATCCATCCATCCATCCATCCATCCATCCATCTATTCATTCATTTATTCCTTTATTGATTTACTTATTCATTCATTCATTCATTCATTTATTCATTAACTTATTCATTCATTTTATTAATTTACTCATTCATCCATTTATTCATTCATTCATGCATTTATTTATTCATTCATTCATTCATTCATTAAGTCGTTTATTTATTCATTCATTCATTCATCCATTTATTTACTCATTCATTAATTCATTCATTTTATTCATTAATTTATTCATTCATTCATGTACTTATTTATTCATTCATTTACTCATTCATTCCTTTATTCGTTCATTCATTCATTCATTCATCCATTTATTCATTTATTTATTCATCCATTCATTTATTCATTCAGTCAGTCATTCATTTATTTACTCATTTATTTGTTTTAATGTTCATTTATTTATTTTAACATTATTAATTTTAACATTTATTTATTTACTTATTTTTTTATTGAACATTTCTCACTGGCATGAAACTTTTTAGTGAGCTACATCAAATGAATCTCTCCACATTGTGGCTAACATTGAAGGTCAGATGAGTGCAACCACTTTTAACCACTGAGTAAATAAACACAACCTTTACATTAACACACCACAAACCAGGTTAGTTTTCAAATCAGTCAACCATCACATAAGCACTCAGTGACTCCACATGAGAAGCAGTGTTGAAGTTCATCCATGAGGTTACTAAATTATAAAAAAAAATAGTTTGACATATTAAAGCCTTGTTTCCCAGTACTGTGTTGCAGCTGGAAGTACATTCACTGCATAAAACAAATGCTGGATATGTTGGCGGTTCATTCTGTTGTGGAAACCCCTGATGGATAAAGGGAATAAGACGAAGGAAAATTAATGTATATTATAGCCTTTGGATCATGAGTTTAGTTTTAACCATGCACCAACACACTTAGCTGTAGGTTTTAAACAAGCCTAAAGGACTCCATTAGTTTGATCAAGTGTGTTTAATAAGAGTTAAAGCTAAACTGTGCAGAGCTGCGGCCCTCCAGGTATGGAGTTAGGCACCTGTGATATTGTGTGTAATGATCAAAATCCATCCTGTACATAGATATGGCTGTTTTATCTGTGTTTCCTACAAGTCAATTCTTTGTACATGCTCTTTCCTCAGGCTCTGAAGCTGTTAAAAACAGCAGAGTTCATGCCGTATGTCGTGTTCATCGCAGCCCCAGAGTTCGACACGCTGAAAGATATGCACAAAGCCGTGGTGGACGCAGGACTGACCACCAAACAACTCGCAGTAAGTTATTCTGAAACTTTCTCCAGGCCTGTTGTTTTAAAAGCTGAACTAGAACTTTTAGATGATTTGCACTAGTGTCAGGTTATGGGTTAAAACCAGCCACACAACATTTGCTATTAATGGTGGCAGCACATCCTGATATCATTTCCTGCTTGGTGAGATGTGTTACAAACCTACTTCAACATTTAGGCCTGCTACTAGGCTACTTCATCAGAATTACATGATATCAAACAACCTATGTATGATACAATGTAGCTTTTCCTGTAAGCTAGCTACATTAATTTGTAAATAATATTTTTCAAGTAACAACATTTCAAACTCAATCTATAAAGTGTGCTAATAGTTGGTAATTAACCTGAAATAGGAGCATTGTGAGAGAGCTTCAAAACAATTTCTTACCAAAAATGGAGCCATATGTGACCTCTTAAATTTTTTTTTTTTAGTAAAGGCTACCGTGTGCTTACTCTAAGTGAATTATTTTATTGCAGTGCTACATTTGTTGCAGTTTTGTACTTTGACAAAGAGAACAAACAAATTAAAAAGAAGTAAAAAGAGAATAAAAATGTACAAATTGACAAGTGAACAGTCACACACACACACACACACACACACACACACACACACACACACACACACACACATATACATATATACTGAGATGATCAGCAACAGGTAGGCTGTGGCGTTGACTCAATGCTCAATTCGTACTTATGGGCCCATGGTGTTCCAAGAAAATATCCCCCACACCAATATATCACCTCCACCAGTCTGAACCGTTGATACAAGGCAGGATGGATTCATGCTATCATGTAGTTGATGCCAAATTCTGACCCTACCATCCGAATGTTGCAGCAGAAATCGAGACTCATCAGTCCAGGCAAAGTTTTTCCAATCTTCTATTGTCCAATTTTTTTGTGAGCCTGTGCGAATTGTAGCCTCAGTTTCCTGTTCTTAGCTGACAGGAGTGGCACCCGGTGTGGTCTTCTGCTGCTGTAGCTCATCTGCCTCAAGGTTGGACGTATTGTGCATTCAGAGATGCTCTTCTGCATACCTCAGTTGTAACGAGTGGTTATTGGAGTTACTGTTTCCTTTCCTTTAGCCCGAACCAGTCTGGCCATTCTCCTCTGACCTCTGGCATTTGCCCCCACAGAACTGCAGCTCACTGGATATTTTATCTTTATCAGACCATTCTCTGTAAACCCTAGAGATGGTTGTGCGTGAAAATCCCAGTAGATCAGCAGTTTCTGAAATACTCAGACCAGCCCATCTGGCACCAACAACCATGCCACGTTCAAAGTCACTTAAATTACCTTTCTTCTTTATTCTTTTTGTGATTGGCTGATTATAAATTTGCATTAGCGAGCAGTTGGACAGGTGTACCTAATAAAGTGGCCAATTGAAAGGGAAAGTTTACCCAAAAATGAAAGTTCCGTCATAACTTATCCATCCATCCTTCTTCCACTAGTGCCAAACCTGTTTGAGTTTCTTTACTAAGAAAATATGCTGAAGAATATGTTTTTGTGTGTACAGACTGCTTATTCGTAAGATAAACCAAAGTATTTTTTCGTGCTACTACCAATATCAATGGTTTCTTTTTAAGTGACTGGGTGTAGTTTAGTGTAGTTAAGTCTTGCTCTGGAGGAAGTGTGTACGCAGGTACAGTGGTATACATCTGAAGTGGATCAAAAAACATTTTTTTTAATTGTCCTAATACAAGAATGGGTGTTGTTCAATAGTTTGTGCAAGGTGATGATCCACTTCAAAGGTTGACTACTGTGTATTTGCCCTAGTAAAGTCACATGCCACTTCATATCCAAACTAGTTTGGGATTTTTTTTACAAACTCTGAAAACATGGAGACAAATGTTTTCTGAAAGTGACAAAATCCAGTGTTTTATTTATAAAGATTATATAAGATTCCACTGATTGTTTTTTGTTCTGCATCAAGATCACTTAATGGAATTAATAATTGAGTTCTGTCTGTGACAGGATGTGGACTTGAAGAAGACAGTGGATGAAAGTGCTCGTATCCTGCGGGCTTACAGACACTACTTTGACCTCATCATTGTCAATGACAACCTAGACTGTGCGTTCGAGAAGCTGCAGTCATCTGTGGAGGAACTGTGTACTGAACCACAGTGGGTTCCAGTGAGCTGGGTTTACTGAGGACACCTTCAGAACATCACTATGTGTGTGTGTGTGTGTGCGTGTGTGTTGATATCTGAGATGATTAATGTGAGCCAGAGTGAAGATATGTATGTGGATTGACCAACAAAATGAGCGTCATCCCACAAAAGCACAGTTTGCCCCAACCTCCTTTTTTGTGAACACAAAGCAATGTTTTTTTCTACTCAAACTCAAAGGGAAGAGTACTTATTTATTTTAGTATTTGTATGTTTTTAAAATAACTTACTGTTTTGGAGTCCAAACGATGAGAACCTTGGCTATCCAGAGGCCACATTTTTTTATTTATTATTGTAGTTGTTTTTTTACACGTGTTCCTGCTCTTTAATTTTTGTAGTTCCTGAATGTACTGTGATGTTTTGATTCTTACTCAAATGAAGGACTTACCTGACAAGAGTTTACCAGGCCAAGGGCTCATGTAGAACTTTATAGATCCTCAAACCATGAACCGCAAAACTGTTTACACCCAGCAAGCACTTTTTGTTTTCAAAAGATGTCTAAAAGATCTCTAATAGATGTCAAATAGACGTCTAAACATAACTGTCTCTGCTAAAACAAGGCTAAATTTGGGCTGTCAGTGAAAACCGAATAGACATTTAAGAATAGGCCAAAACTAGACTAGTCATCAAATAAACAGAAATTATTGACCACACATATAAATTTTGTCTATTTAACGACTAGTCTAGTTTTGAGATATTCCTAGATGTCTAGTCGGTTTTCAGTGACAGCCCAAGTCCCTTTAAGGCAAGTCTTTGGTTAGGAAAAAAATCTTTGAAGCATCTCTCAGGCATCTGCTTTATTCACCATATAGCAATCGATTATTGGCTCGTGTACTAGAAGGTGGGCTTTATTCGGTATAGAGCGATCGATGATTGACTCGTGTACTAGAAGGCGGGCTTTATTCACCATATAGCGATCGATGATTGGCTTGTGTACTAGAAGGCGAGCTTTATTCGTCATATAGCGATCGATGATTGGCTCCTGTACTAGAAGGCGAGCTTTATTTACCATATAGCGATCGATGATTGGCCCGTGTTCTAGAAGGCGGGCTTTATTCACCATATATCGATCGATGATTGGCTTGTGTACTAGAAGGCGGGCTTTATTCGCTATAAAGCGATCGATAATTAGCTCGTCTAATAGAAGGCGGGTTTTATTCACCATATAGCGATTGATGATTATCTCCCATACTAGAAGGCAAGCTTTATACGTCACATTGACCATTACACTTTTCTCCTTTCAAAAACATACGAGTGACATGTCTTGTGTATTCTATAGTCTTTTAGACGTCTATCAAACACAAAATTGTTTGCTGGGCATGCATCCTTATCTCTTAATCTTAAAAGTTTATTTGCTTGTTTTCATATCCAAGAGATCTCTCTCTTATGCAAAAGTCCATATCAGTGTGCGCAGCTTGTTATGTTTATAGTGTTTTGTAAAATGTCATTCGCTCATTCTTGTCTGCTGTTCAACGTTAGGCTGCACATTGTGTCTGTATATTCTGATCCTGATGTTGTTTTCTTTAAAGTCTTTTAAGGACAGTCCTGTGGGTTGTTTTAGTTGTTGTTTTTCTCGCTGTTTCTTCTTTACTAAATGTCTCAGATTGTCATGACCTACTGCCAAATGTATTTTTGTCTCCATGTCAACAAAACCTCTACAAGGCAATAAACAGACAGACCATTGTTACTGTCTTCCTCTTTTCCATTTAATAATAAATGTGCAAGAAATGAAACAGAAGCTCTTTATTTGCAGAAAAATACACAGGCACACATAATACTTTGTTAAATTATAGTTTGATTGCAATAACAATAAAGTCTTATTCTATATACATTATGTATAATCTGTAAAAAGTTTGCTAGAAAATACAGAAACAAAAGAAGTTTTTTCAAAAATAACTGATAAACTATAGCAGGGGTGCTCAACCCTGTTCCTGGAGATCTACCTTCCAGCAGATTTCAGTTGCAACCTGTATCAAACACACCGGCCTGTAATTATCAAGCAGGGATGTGATTCTTCCCAAGGATTTCCATATTTTCCGAGCTCAATGGGGCGACCCCTGTAATTTGCGTACATTTTTTGAAAGGGGGGTGGGGGGGTGGGTGCTTGTCTTCCGGTATAATGTCATAAAGGTATAATGATATTGTGTAGTCCTATGTGCGCCTTTCACGAAGCCGCTGACAAAATGCAAGATTATGAAATTGCTTTAAAGGCATGCGCAGCTGTGCACCTTTTCAGCTTTCACATTTGCATGTCATGACCACATGCGCTCTACATACATTACAAACACAGATGCAGGACGCACATTTATTATCCTTTGCAAGTCATCTGTCCTTATGTCTTCATTTATTCAGTGCTACAGCCTGGCACCTGAAATAGTCATGAAATTGTTTAGTTGATAATACCAATTTATAAAAATATATTTTGTAATTAATTAAGTGAAGTTTATTTACAATCTACTTTCGAGAGGATCACATGCTTATCATTGAACACAGCTGGTCATGCATTAGCCAATTCATAATTCACCAATCAGACGATTCCTAAGTCCCTATAAATATTGTTAAGCCTGGTTTCTACTTCTAAGTCGAGTAATCAGCGTGACCAACAGAACATGCCTTGCGTGTGCTGTGCATTTTAAACTTAGGCTCGCTGTTTGTGTTGCTCTGCAATAACACTTCCAAACTCTAGCGGGCAGTGAGGTGTTTATATTCCTTTGTGTCGAGTTTCTTCGCTGGTGTTTTTTTTTATTTTTATGAACGCTACATTAATTTACAAGAGGCTCAAACGCGCTCATTTTGAGGCGGGAACCGGCTGACGTGCAACAGCTTTAATCATAAGGTAAACACAAAACAACAGTCTCCATCTGCAGCTCCTTCACTGGACTCGACTTATGTGAACACTTGCTCAATCGGGCTCACGCTGCTCTCGGTCCTGCGCACGCTCGTCAGAGCTTCCAAGCCAACCAATCACAGAGCTTACGCTACGTGTTGTTGCGATGTGTAGTTACATTTTTTTGAGAGGTGCACATCAGCGTCAGCGAGGGCTATGCGTTTTTCGCGCAGGCTGCGCCGGAGAATACGCGTGCGCTTGACGCAGAAGTAGAAATCAGCCTTAACCCATATCACAGCCATCTTCGTTTTGAAGAATCCCCCCTTCCACCGATACTTCTCATTCATTCCTAGCATTAGACTGTTGCCTCACAGCACGAACGTCACTGCTTCTAGTCCTAACCAAGTCAGCCGACCTTTCTGTACGGAGTTTACACGTTCTCCTCGTGCTCACGTGGGTTTCCCCCAGGTCCCCCGGTTTCCTCCCACCGTCCAAAAACACACAACTTAAGTTAATTGACTAATCCAAATCGGCACCATAGACGTGCTCCTAGTACGTAGTTATCTCTTAAGAGCAATCACTATCTGTTCATTAGCTACTACAGCAGGGATGTTTCGAGACCTACCTGAGCTCAAACTCCCCTTTCGCCCTGCAACGGTAGGCTCGAGGATCTTATGAGCTCAGGGATCTCTCCCGGGACAGCATGCCAAACACACTTTATAATCAGTCATCAGCTATGTGTGAACTCTTGAAAGCTATTAAAAAGCAGGGACTATGCCGAAGGAATGCATGATATTTTTCAGGGTGGAATGTTTAAGCATATTAGACTGCTCAATTCAACTGGACTTAATATTTTTACAGTTCGAACTGTTGACTGATTAGTAGTTTATTTATCACGTGGAATAAAGAGTTGACTAAATTACAGGGAAAATTATATTCTTTAGACACAACTAACCGAGTTAGTGGTGCTATCGAGTAGCGGTGTGTGGATCTGTCCTGACATTGAGGTACAATTATAAACCCATTAAACATTATTTAGGTGACCATTAAACTGATAAACATTTAAACTTATAAGACAAATTGTGTGGCCAATAAAAAATATTTATATAAAGAATATTATTATTTTTTTAAAATATTATTACTATTGTTATTTATCTGTTTTGTTGTCGGCTGATCACATGCCTGATCAAGTGCTGTTCAGGTCCTAGTTAGTTGGTTCAGATGTGTTTGATCAGGGTTAGAGCTGAACTAAGCAGGAAGGTCGATCTAAAGGAACAGGGTTGAGCATCCCTGAACTATAGGAATCTTAACATTAATTCTGCTAAATCTCAATATTTATAGGTTTTTAATTATAATTTTACCACATTTCTCGTCAAAAATAAAATAGTTATAAAGTATATATGCTAGTAAAAATATAGCTCGTTTGGGATGTGTTAGCTTTTGAATAACGTTTATGCATGTAGCTTTCAAACTGAATCATGTAGGCTACTGTATACATTTCTAAGGTTATTAAGAAAACTGTAGCATCCCAATTTATGCTATCAGTCAAAGTACTGACGCTTTTCACGCAGTGCTAAGTGATGCAAGGCCATGAATGGCAATGCAGAGTACAAGAGGAAGGAATCCCACACAACATGCCATTTCTGAGGTAATCGTGTCATTCTCTTTCTTTAGTAAAACATTGCAAGACTTAAAAAGTTCCTCCATTCTGTGGAATTCTTCCTCATCTTGAAGCGAAACAGGAACTGTGTCCTTGCAGAGTGGCGTGACATTGAAAGTCAGATGAATGACCTAGGTGTACCGAAAATAATTCCAATTTTACTTATTTTTCCCTTTATTCTCAGTGAGTCTGAATAACAATTACAACAAATTCAAACACCGAGAATTATACTCACTAAATCCTGAAGACAGTTGAGACGTTCAGAAGTGCAGAAGGGTTCTAGCAGTTTTAGTCCTGCATCCGTCAGTTCTGAATTGAAATATGAAGAGAATGAAGTAAATCCAGAGTTTATGTACATTAGAAAAAATATCTTTACATAATACAGACGTACTGACCCTCAAGAGCGCAGAGAAGCATTTGCATGGCATATATGAGATCCATGTTTGGCTTGCTTGCTGCTTTTGAACATCCATTCTGATTGGATTTGGCACTGTGACAACCATTCTGATCAGGCACCATGACAGGATGGCTGTGATTGGCTGTTGATTTCTGACATCCATTAGAAATGGACAATGTCGATGTGGGATGTTGATTATTTTCATGTAATTCCAACTTAAGTAAGTGCAAAAATTCATTGATAATCTGGCTCTGTTTTTGAGATGGCTCTTTGGTTAAGAAACATGGAGCTTCGTCACTGCTCAAGGTTTCGAGCTGAAAGACACAAATACAATGAGATCAGAAACACCCATTAAAAGAAAAAAGCTATAGATCTTTTTCTTCATTGCTGCATGGAAGCCACCCAAAGACTATAGAATACACAAGACATGTCACTCGTATACATTTGAATGGGGAAAAAGTGTGACTGTCAATATGGCGAATGAATCCCCGCCTTCTAGAACAGGAGCCAATCAGCGATCAATATATGGGGAATAAAGCCTGCCTTCTATTATAGTAGCCAATCAGCGATCAATATAGAATTACAAGTCTCCAGGGGAGGGGCTTGGACCAGACGTGAGTTTTTGTGATACAAATATTTAGAAATGAAACTAAATAGACAGTTGTTGTTTATTTTTGTATTGGTTATTCGTAATATGAAATGTAATTGTAAGCTTGGCAAGTATTTGTATAAGTTTTGGAGAATTTGAGGTTTCCCCATTCAAACAGAATGCCCGAGTATACTGCCTGAGAGGCTTTTCAAAGATGGCCGCCGAGTGAAATGACTTGCCCTAAAGGGACTTTGGGCAGCCATAGCGACCAGCGTTTTCTGGTAGGATGCTGAGAACTTCCGTTTACAGCGTTTACAACTGGTTAATCTTGATCAGAAAATGGTTGTCGATTTGTTTTGAGTGGCTTACGGAGTGCTTTTGTGATCCACAACTTTGATTTTGAAAGGAGTAGTTAAAGATGTTATTCTTCTGTCAGATGCGCGAGTTCAAGCGCGAAAGAAAGATTTTCTCCTAATTCAGTGTCTGCAGGATAAGACGCTGAAATACAGCGCCAGTGTTCCCAACCTGTCAGCTGTTATACTGGACCCAGCAGCTCTTCAATGCACACACGCACACAATAGATCACTGCATTATAGAGCAAACCATATTACTGGCATGAAACTTAACAGGTATGTAACGAAGCCATGCAATTTACAAAAAATAAAAGTACATTACTGATAGTTTGCTGGCTGATTTGCATGTTGATTCTAATCGGGAGCTGTTTATGTTACATTTAGTTAGTTTGTATTGTGTAGTACCATGTCTTTTCAAAATGCCACTTTATTTTCACTTTGTGCCAGTCTTTCAATCAATGTGTTAGTGGGACAGTGTGTTTGTGTGTATGTCTAACATTTTGATGAATTTCATTTGTTTGAGTTGGTTATATATTGTTAAAAAAAGAGAAAACGTTGACTTTGACTTGAGGCTCCATTTAAATGACACAAGATGCCGTCTAAAGCCTGGTTTCTACTTGACGTGTCCGCTATTTTGCTTGAATTCGCACGGCGAATGTGACGTCATCGCTGTGTTTGCGGAGGTTCGCTTTGGGTGTGCGCAACATGATTTCGGCTAGCGGAGTGCATGAATTTTTTTTTAAGCCTGAATTTATACTTTCGCACCTCACGAAACGGACGAGGCTTTTATACTTGATGCGTTTGCCGTTGTGATATTTTTTAAAGCGAGCAGTCAAAAGAAACTGATTAACAGAGAAGTAGAAAGTTTCCAGAACTACGTCATATCATTAATATCATTCAATATTTTTAAACTAATTATTTTTAGTATTTTTATTAATTATTTTAATGATTATAAAGATTTTTATAACCGTTCAAGATTTTTTTTTAAATCAAACTTTGATGCGTCACTTGCTTTTGTTCATATCTGGGAAAGTTTTACCTATTAAAGTTTATTAAAATATTATTGACAACAGAACATAGGTTGCTCTACAAATATATTTATTATGGCATGAATAAAAGCAAAAAAGTACACTTACTAAAAATACAGATTTTTTTTATAGATTTAGCCCACTCTACAATTCACACATTACTGTCTGGCTAGTTTTTGTCCTCTACTGATGCTATAAAGGCAATAATGGTCCAACATTCCTGACCATTATCCCCAATAAAGCCTAGAAAAACAGGGCATCAGTATACGTACAGTATATGTACACCGATAGGTTCAAATATTCTTTTCCAGTTATCAAAGAAATTATTTGTTCCTTAATTATAGTTTTGTAACTATTAAATTGTTTTAAATTCAATATTGTAATATATCAGGGGCGTCGCTAGACCCAATTCACTGGGGCACGGGGCCCAGTAAAAATCTCTAGTGCCCCAGTAAATGCATTGAGATATGATTTACTTCATTTGCAAGTGTATTTATTAAGAGTGGTAATTCCGAAATAAAAACGGTTATTCTCTATGTGCAACCGAACCCCCGCTGGTGAAAGCAATGTAATCAAAAAGCAAACTGATGCAAACTCTCGCATGCGCTGCTCTTCTGCCAGTGCAAGTCCCGGTAGTTAACATGCGCGCCAAAAAAGCAGGCTACCTGCTTGTTAAGCGCTGCTCATGCATTGTAAAACCAGCGTAACAGCCTTTTTTGTTTTGCAAATCGACAAAACTAAAGTTTAAACAATATGATGATGATCTTACTAAGCATGCCTCCTGATAGATTCTTTCTTTGTATGAAGCAAAAAGGAGGGATGACGAGTCAGGGAGGTAACACTTAATAAACCTAATTAGCTGCCAAGTGTCAAGTCTACAACAGATAATTCTAAAACACATCTTTTTTTTTTGTATTTTATTGAATTGTCTATAGAATTTAATTCAAATGAAATTAATATTTATGCAAAAGTAATTTCTTAAAGGATCTTAGCATATCACTCCAGTTGTCTTAACATTGTTTTCCCGTTACATTTAAGATTATTTAGAAGAATAATTGTATAATAATAAGAATACTTTTATTTATAATATATATATATATATATATATATATATATATATATATATATATATATATATATATATATATATATATATATATATATATATATATATATATATATAGGACGTGCCCCAGTAGAGCTTTATGTCTAGCAACGCCCCTTTAATATATACATCAGTGTAAAACCCGTGACTGGTGGAAAAACATATTTCTGTAATTATGTACCCGGGTTTCCACTTTTGCCATGGCCTCTTTTGACTTTAACAAACTTATCCCTCAGGTTTATCCAAACTTTTTAACAAAAACCTTCCTCCTTTCCCATTGCTGTTGCAATTTCTAGCCAAGAATTATTGATCATCTTGTTATCTCTATGATCACGGCTCATAAAGATGTCTGTACAGACGTCAAGTCAAATCACTTTTATTGTCACATCATCAGCAGCACGTGTGCTGTGACGAGTGAAAAGAGTGATGAGTGAAAAGCTTAGGTACTTGAACGTATACCTAATTCAGACAAAATCTCTTCAAAGTGGTTCACATTCAACTCAAATCAAATGCGGCGCCGCACGCACTGTTTGCGAGTCTAAAAAAAAACATGTGCTCCGCCGACCGAAATCATGTCACGCGCACCCAAAGCAAACAACCTCCGCAAACTCTGCGATGACATCACATTCGCCACGCGCACTCAAGCGAACTAGCGGACGTGTCTACACTTCTTTCGGTACTGTTCCTACACAAAAATATTTTGGGGTAACTTTTGCAAATTTGTGATTGAGTTTATTTCAATTTTTCTTTGTTTTGGGAAAATGTGCTATTTGGTTTTATTGATACAGACAATAATACTGAGAAAGCGTTCTACTTCATAAATTTTTTTCTTTTACTTGCTAAATATCACATGCATAAATGCAAATTCTCCAATAATAAACCGCTTTTTAAGGTATTCATAAAAGAATTAAAACAATACTTTGAAACGTTCAGGAAACACTAAGGCTAGGAAAACATTATCTTGTCATGCCTATTTAAAATTCCCCTGTAACATCGGTACTTCATTTTGAATTAATTACACTCTTAATATTTACTTAATATTATTTTTATTTTAAGCTTTACTTTATATGTATTTCTTCTTTAACTTATTGTATTTGTCTTCTTTACTGTTATACCCCCCTGGCATCCTCTATGTTCCTTCTATAGTTCATAATGTTTCATTATGCTGTAATAATTGCTGACCATTTACTGTTGGATAGAAAAAAAAATAAATAAATAAAAAAGAACTAGCGGACAAGTCGAGTATAAACTCCTCAACCAGGCTTTAGACCGCATTATTTAAATAATAAGTCCAGGAGGTGGCGCTGATCGACAGCAGTATTACTTCAAAGAAGTTAAAAGCAAGTAAAATAGATTAAAACTACCGTTTAAAAGCTGTTCGAAAGTGACTGTTTATAAGCATCAAGCTGGCGACCGGACATTACTAGCATCCTCCTTACTAATGGGTAATTTTGTGTTCTAAGAAAAAGGTCTATATGAGGGACTTTCTCAACTTGGAAACTTGAAGAATGTTAATGTGGCAGTAACTGGGAAAGTGCTGAATTTGCACATTCTGAGGAAAACAAGTAGAGCAAATGCAAGCAAAAACCCTCTGTTAAGGAGTTTGAAGAAGAATCTGCCTCATTTCTAGGATTGTGTAAAGGGCAAGTAATAGGCAAGGCAAGTTTATTTATATGGCACATTTCATACACAATGGTAAGTGCTTTACATAAACAAGAATAAAAGAATCAAGTATAAGATAAGATTAAAAATAACAAAGAATAAAACTGATTAAAAACCTATAAAAACATATTAAAATGTGTTAAAACGGGTTTTAAAAGGCACCTATGATGAAAATCATCTTTTGGAAGCTGTTTGGGCAGAACTGTGTGTAGGTATAATGTGCCCACTGTCATATTGGGGTGATATAAACACAATAAGTCTCTTTTTTTAAATTTCTGACATTAAAATAGTATCCAAATCCTTCCCATTTTGAGGTCGACTGCAACGTGACATAGGACAGCCATGTATTAACACGTCACACATATAATCATATCAAGACAGGACGTGCGCAAAGCCAATGGGATTAAAAGATCTGTTCAGCTCGCTGTGATCATCAATCATCATCAAATGTGATCAAGAATGAGTTTTGCAAGATTAAAACGTTTTTAAAACAGTGCATGTTTGTAATAAATTACAGCGATTTTTACAGTCTTTATCAACACAGCCGCATGTCTATCATAAAAGCATAGTATTTCTCACAAACGTTACGTGAGATCTGCTTCCTTCATGTTTTTCACTGTGCTGTTTATCTGAAGAAGACGAGGCGGAGATTGAGGCACAACCTGACTGGCAAGTGGAAATGGTGGGCGGGGAGAACTTAGCATTAAAGGCACAGGCAGCAAAAACAGATACAAGGTGTTCAGAGCAGAAAATTCCAATATTTTGAAAGGTCTAATAAATAATCTGATGGGTGTTTTGAGCTGAAACATTACAGACACAAGGGGTAAAATAGGTGCCCTTTAAAGGAATGAAAAAGAAAAGAAAGACAAACTTGTGATCTGTTGGATGTAGCATGGTGCTCATTCAGTAAAGGCACAGCTAAACAGATCTTGATGTGAATGTGTCTAATGTTAGAGCACATCAGATCATTTCTGAAAGCTGATTCGATCAGCGGAGGGTGTTTCACCCTGCTTTGAACTCTAGAAAATTTACTTGATCCTAATGATCTTAGCAATCTGTTAGGTTTGTATTCAGTGAGCATATCTGCAATGTATTGAGGTTCTAGGTCATTTAGTGAATTATAGACAAGTAATAATACATTAAAATCTATTCTATTCGTAACTGGGAGCCAAAGACCTGAGGACAGGAGTGATGTGCTCAGATTTTCTGGTTTCTGGTAATAAAAGCCTCAAAATTCAAAAGCCTTGTAATAAGCCCTAGTAACACTCTAGGGTTTTTCTACAAGTATTTCAATGAATGCCCAATAAAGGGTTATAATTTACTTTCTCAAAAATGTCTTTCAAGAAAAAAAGATACTTAAATAATTTACTGTTCCTTTTTGATGTAACTAACTCTTTATTATGAATGGACTCAAAATGTATTAAAAATGGCTTATTAAAAACACCAGTTAATACACCTTTGCTTGTTGTTGTAGTTTTGGTTGCTAGACTTATTAAAAGTACATTGATTCAATATGTTAAATTGTTCTCTTATATACATAGGTATGTGGCTCAGGTAGGTACAAAAATACCCCAGAAACAATTTTATATGCTAATTTATAACCACAGGAAAACTTGGTTCTGACCAGATTTGTAACTCTCAAATTAATGAGGTCTGCAGCTTGTGTCCGTACCTAACGCTACTGAAAATAATTTAGTTACTTAATTTCTTAATTAGTAAACTTAATTTAAAATACTTAATTTCCTCCAGTCCCCCACTACACCTTGGCCCCACATTCATTTTAAAAGAGTACTACCCTGTACCAAAATGGTGGCTTTATTGACGCATTCTTTCCAAAAGACAACAAAAACGTAGGCCAGTGGTTCTTAAACTTTTTTCACCAAGTACCACCTCAGAAAAAAAAATGTCTCTCCAGGTACCACCATAATGACCAGTATTGACATACAGTAGCAAAGTAGGCCTAATTAAGCAGCTACAGCACTGCACAGTTCAAAAACTAGACAGATTAATATCTATTATTAAGAATATGTATTATTTTCAGCCACTTTAAATATTAAATAGTTTAAACATTAACTGTATTTGCAGACAAAAGTTTTTAAAAGTTAATTAAAAATGGCGCTGTTCTTTAAAAGTAAAAAGAAAACTGCTGTACTTAAAGTATTAATGTATAGCCTATTCATCAAAACCTGGAAATGTTACTTGGACCTGATATATATATATATATATATATATATATATATATATATATATATATATACACCATTTTTTATACATTTTGAAATATAGGTTGCATGTACATATGACATTACTTGCATTTTAATATGATTTGGAATTACATATTTAAATTAGAAATTAGATCTGCTGCTCATCATTTACAGTAGGCCTATATGTGTCAGAAAAGCGAGGGATTAAATACATTTATACAGTGCTTGACCAACTCATACATCACATCTTAAGTGAACCGTGAAGTTTGTGTTAATCGCGCTCTGACCACCACTGTTTTCAAGCAGACTCGGGTACAGTTCGCGGTTCCTCCTTCTGTGCACACGAAGACTAACTTTAATTATATTCTACCTCTAAGCTTCAAGCAAGGCAAGTTGCTTGAGTCTATGTTCTGTGTCTCGAGCCATTTGAATCACATCCAAATTAATTAGCTTAAATCTGAGGTAACAAACTAAACCAAAAGCCACAATGCTTTACAAAACAAACAGCTTTATATATCGAAAACAGACATTATTTTACACAACTATGAGCACACATTTTAACACATTTGTAACCATTATTTTACCAATGATGCAGCATGGAGAAATTCCTGAGTTTGCAGTAATTGAAATGCCAACACAACAGGACTGGTCTGCAGAATGGCTTCTCTAGTGCATGTGTATCTGCTCCACAACTGCCGGACGCCTTTTCCTCTGGCTCTGCGGCAAGCAGACTGATTTTTAACATCTGATGATGCGATGCACTAAAGTAAACATTCTAAGCACACCGGTGTGAACGTATGCTTCAGGGAACAGCCAATGCTGTCTGATCATAGTGTTATCATATGCGTCAAAGGGTTAAACATGTGTTTTATTCTTTTATTATTAGAAGGAAGGAAGCCCGTGTACCTTGAGAACCACTGACAAAGCCGACTTTTAAATATCTAGATAACTAGATAACTATGTTCCATGGGGCAGGCGTTGCATTGCAAAACCGCCCAAATTTTCACTACCCGCCTATGTCCTTTTTTTAACCGCGAAAATAAATTCAAAACCGCCCAATATGGCAACACTGGCTGCCTGCTTCACAAAACTGCTCCTATTTAGTCCACCTGCCTCTTTTAATTTAAAAATAAGAGTCCCACATGCATAGTATGTTTAATGCAAGCTAAGACCAACTAAAAAACTAAAAAATCAGGGGAAAATATCAAATGCAGCCAGAGGTGTGCATATTAATGTTTCCACGTGGATGGTCAGAGTCAGTGTTTTGTTTCTGATAGGCCAGTGGATTTTACACATACGATTTACATGAGAACAGGGAAACAATTAGGCTCACAGTCAGTCATTTACATGTACTGAACACTTATGACTCAGCTATACCTATTTAGATATTCATCCTAAACCACGTTTTAATCTGAGCTACTGAGTTCTTCAAAACAAGACACAGAAACTTTCCCTATATAAATCACTTCATTCTGTTACATTGTTGCATAATCCTAGTCCTTATTCTGCTCATTATGACATTATTGTTTTAAAGTGTGTTTAAATATGTTGTGAGTTTCATGGTAGCGCTGTGGGTAGCACAATTGCCTCACAGCAAGAAGGTCACTGGTTCTTGCTGTGTTGAACCAGTATCCAGTTGATACTGATATCAGCCTTCATGTTTAGCTCAGATCTTCAGTGCTTGCTACATAATATACATACATTACAAAATCTGTAAGCAATGTTTATAAAAAGCAAGGTATTGCATTGCGAATCAGTCATGAATGTAGGAATGTAACAATTCACTTATTAACTCATTATATGACATAACACTAATTGCAAAGATCTCACTATGCAATGTGAACAATTTTACAAAAATGAGTTAAGGTGATTTAATGAAATGAGCCAGTGCCCTTTTACAATTTCAAACTAAATGTCAATTTAAAACAAATAAAAAATATAAATAAAATAAATAATCCTACCTACTTGTCCGTTGCTACTGTGCATGTTAATCAAGTTTGTAGTAAACACAATGGTCAATGCTGTTAAAACAATTTGTTTAACATCTCAACCATTACATCTCTAGTCACAAATGAAGGGTGTTGTTATGCATGAAGCATGGTGAACAAACATTGTATTCATTATAGAGTACAGTCTCTAATAATTTTGTTTACATAATTTACTGTAAACTAGTGATCCATGTGATAAAAACAAAAACCACCCATTTATGCAATTTTACAATATCCTTGATAGCGCTGATAGCTCCAAATAGACCTTCATATGTTGTCATCTTGAAATGATGTATGTTACGACATGGGGTAAACTCAGCATTAGTACAGGACTTTAGTAATTGTTCCTTTTTAAATACAACATCACTCACTGTGTCCGCCAAAGCTGACAAGATAGTTCGGTCCAGCATAATTTTTCTCAACAGGATCAAGATGGAGGAACGGAGATCAATAGACAGGTCAGACAGTGCACAAAAGCGTGTCTGTACATCTGAAAGTGCTGCAAATAGACCACAAATTATTCTCATTAATTCAGAAATATCCTAATAAAGACTAGAAAAAGGGAAACAGAAAACAAGTCAATTCCCACTTCTGCTTCCTCACACACTGATGCAAGACAAAGAGGAACAGAAACAAACCTTTCTTCTGGGTGTGAAGTGGGAAACCTTTCTGCATCAGTGCACACTGACCATCCACTTCAGAGGGAACGGGAGAGGGAATCTCAGACGTTTCATCTGTGTCTAATCCTCTTGGGAAAAGGCACAACTCTAAACTCACACAAAATTCAAATAAAAAAAAATATATGTTTTGTCATTATTTAATTATTTGTTTGTTTGTTTCAGTAAATGACAGTTAGTAAGAATAACAAATGTTTTTATCTGCTGTGACAGAAAATCAGGGTTATTTTTATTTTGAATTCTGAAGTTTAATCATTAGCATTGTGTTTTTCTCCTTTTTTATTTATTTAAACAATGTTTTTATGCTGTAAATGTAAAAGTTTTTATTTTGAATTTAGAAAAAAATGTCATGAATGGTTTACAAAATATAAAAAAAAATTTTACTTTAAAAAAACTATAAACTGTAAATCCAAAGTTTAATTTGTATTATAATCTTTCCCATAAAACTAAAATTGTTTCGGCATTATAATTAGAAAATATAATTAGAATTTTCAGGAAACTGAAAATGCCATTTTTGACTAATAATATTTAGCGGCAGAAAATAAAAAAGGCTATGCTGCGTCAATGTTCAGCACACAGGTTTCATTCTTCCTCCAGCCATTGTTACCATGTGGTATGAAGCAGCTTTCAACGATGCAGAAAGCACTGCGCTATGAAGCCCATTAATTCCAATGTTTTTTTCATTCAAGCGCTGTTTGTTGCAGCACTATCCGAAGTAAGAGCAGTGAAACATACTAGCTATATTTCCATCCAAAACTGCAAATAAAATTTATGCGCAAATCAGGAATATCACGTAAAAGAAATGTGAATAAAGCATTCGCATTTTCCATCCAACAAGTAAAAGAGAACAAAATCGTCACTTTCTGGTTATCTGGCGCCAAATATGAACAGTAAAATGGAATTTGCTGCGAGAATCTTCTCTTTATTTAATAAATGACTTACATCTCAGAAGACAAATGCCGACAAACAATGAACATGTGGTGGCGTTTGAAGCCCTGAGACGCAGAGCGCAGACATTCTTGACAGTTCTGGAGGTAATTAATAATATAATAAAACTAATAATGCAATGGTCAAGGCGTTTTAGAATGACCAAAACAACATTTCAGATGTTTTACAATTTGCCCAGTCGGCTGGTTTGTCCTTTCACAGCCACACACATTTTTATAAATCACATGAATTTTTTAATGCACATACAGGAATTTGTTAATAAAAATAAGTTTATCTTACTTAATTATGTGCATAAAATATTATTATTTATTAATATAATTATTATTTTCAAAATTCATGTGCGTATTGCCGTTTCCATCAACCGATTTTTTTTATGCGTACATCCAGAATGCACATAAAAAAAGTAGATGGAAACATAGCTACTGTCAGCAATTTTTCAGATGTGCAGTGGTTAGAAATAAGCTCAATAATCCACTTTGTAGATATTCACTCATGTACATGTATTACTATGTATGAACTGCACATGCTCACAAGAAAAGCAAAGGCCGCTCAAATATACAGACAGGGTATTTTTAGTATACTTGTTCCTGCTGCCTGCAATAGTGCTAATGTGCTGTCATGGCAACCCTGGTAAACAGACCAGGCTTGTTTTTTATTTAATATAATTTAAGTAATTGAGTAATTGAATTGATTTTACAAAATAACATAATATAATTTAATAAAATAATAAATAATTATAACAAAACATTTTTGGTTTTGGTTTTTCAGACAAGTGCTTCCAGAATATTCAGTTTTGGCCCATAACTTTCACTTCAAAGGATCTCTACAAATTAGCATAAAAAATTGATTTTTAAAAAATCTATAAAAACAAATTTAATTCATTCATTCATTTTCTTTTTGTCCAGTTATTAATCAGGAGTTGCCACAGCAGAATGAACCGCCAACTTATCCAGCAAATGTTATATGCAGCAGATGGCCTTCCAGCCGCATCCCACCACTGGGAAACATCCCTACACACTCATTCACACACATACAACATAGACAATTTAGCTTACCCAATTCACCTTGTGGGGAAAACCAGAGCAACCAGAGGAAACCCACGCAAACATGGGGAGAACATGCAAACTCCACACAAAAATGCCAACTGACCCAGCTGGGGCTCGAACCAGCGACCTTCCTGCTGTGAGGCGATTGTGCTACTCACAGTGTAGGTAATTTGAATAAGCTAAACTCGCCGTAGTGTATGAGTGTGAATGCAGGAGTATATAGGTGTTTCCCAGTGTCGGATTGCGGCTGGAAGGGCATACGCTGCATAAAACATATTCTGGATAAGTTGGCGGTTCATTCCGCTGTGGCGACCCCTGATTAATAAAGGGACCAAGCCAAAAAGAAAATTAATGAATGCATAGACATTATAATAAATAAAGTGAATTGTAGTATTCAGCCACATATAGGAAATGTTACTGACCGAAACAACCTTCTGTATCGATGCTTATTTCCATGACACTGTAAGCCAATACTGTGTCCGGTGGAATGTCTAATTTAGTTTCAGAACCATGGTGTTGTTTACCACTGCCTTCAATGGACATCTGAAACAGCACAATAACACAAGGATATTTATTAATGCAATAATCTAAACCCATTCACTTCAATAGCTAAGCACGTGTCTTACAAACCTTATTCAAACACCCTGTAAACACAGCATGGCATCCGCTTTTCTCCTCTTGGTTCCAAATAATTTTGCAGTTACGGGTGGTGAAGATTCGCTCTTTAAGGATGGCAAAGGTCTTGTTCTTACTTTTGGACTGCTTGATTAAAGAGTGTTTTAGGTCCAGCTTTCTGCAGGGGTCATCAAAATTAATAATTATTACATTAAATGAAACATTTATAAGTTGAAAATGTATTTTTCAGGTAAATAGTTTAAAATGAATGTAGGGCTGATATTTAACAGGTTAAGGTGATAGCTCAGCCAAAAATAAAAAAAAATATTTTACTTACCCTCAGATCATTTAATGTGTTGGTGACTTTTTTTTACATCAGTACAACATTAAAGCCTTTAGCTGAAACTTTGGTGATTCATAAAATGCATAAAAAAACCAAATGTGATGTACACTCTTATTGATGCGCTCAGCTGTTTGCAGAAGCTGTGAAATAATGGCATAAATGTTTACTGGACTTTAAATGTATTGTCAGGAGCTACAGCTACTCATTTTTATTTTATTTTTTAGATTATGAAAGAACTTGCATATTATGAATCACCCTAGGACAACTGAACCTAATTTTAATGTCACAAAAAAAAGAAAGCAAAAGTTCACCCAAAACTGTAAGTTTCCTCACCACTCACACTCGGGTGGTTCTAAACTTACATGAATTTCTTTCTTCTGATTAACACAAAACAAGATATTCTGAAGAATGTTGGAAAAAAGCAGCCATTGACATTCATAGTAGAAATAAAAAATACTATGGAGGTCAATAGGTGTTTCTTTGTAACATTCTTTTTTTGTGTTCAACAGAAGCTCGGAAGTGGAGGATGATTAATTAACGACAGAATTTACATTTTTGGGTGACCTGAGGGTGAGTAGAGTAACAAAATATTTTTTGTACTTTAAATTTCGTCATCATATACGCACCCTCATGTTGTTCTAAATTGTTTTGATTATCCAAGAAGATATTTTTAAAAATAAATAAATAATAATAATAATAATTTGTTTGTTTTCTAATACCGTTTACAACATATGGGCATACAGTGCTCAGCATATACTGTATGAGTACACCCCCACAAATCTCTCATTTAAATTCATATTTTAATAGGATGCTTTACAATATTATATTTGTGCATATACATTACATTAGTCAGTACTGAAGCCAAATCAGGTACTTATCTAACAAAATAACTTACAATAATGGTTAAAAAAATTAGTAGCCCCAATTTATATGTTAGGGGAATATATTAAATAAAATTTCAAAAATATAAAAAATCAAGAGAAACAAAAAATATATAAAATTTTGTTGAAATGTTGTAGTTTGTCATTTTTCTTGCAATATTTAGCATGAATTTAAATGTATTATCTTTACATTTCTAAAGATTATCTGTGATTAAAATATAATTTTAATGAATAAATCCGTTTAATATATCTGTTTTGTTCAAATGCACCAATATATATTACCCATATTCAACGAGAAATGGATAAAAATATTCATTTTCAAAATGGAGTGTTCTCATTTATGCTGAGCACTGTATATAAATTCAGGAATTCAAATCATTTTTGGATGAACTTGGCCTTTAACAGATAACTTAAGGTTAAAGTTTAAAATCTGAATTAAAAGAATTGATACATTTTTTTCTTATTCTTCTTAGTAGGCAATTAATGATTATTATTGTGGATTGACATATCATTGTGTTTTCTAACCTTCCTCTAGTGTCGTTCAGAAGTTTTGGAATATCCAAATATTCCTTCTGGAGTGTCCCGAGGTATAAATAAAGTTTTGATATGCTCCGTCCATTCAAATTTAAGGTAACATCAGGGCCTCCAACCTCTGCAGATCCAACCAGATCCTTTCTGTTTGTTTCATTGTACTTTACAAACTCTTCCTTCTTACACTCTGATGTAAACAAAGGGAAAAAGAGAGATATTCATTTAAGCATGGACAGAAGCATGACATTTTCATTTAAGCATATTTTGCTATTTTGAAAGGACTCCTACAGCACATTTACATAAAAAAAAAAAACATAACCATGAATTTTCTTATAATATACATTGCAGGTCCTTCCTTTTTTTCTCATGTGTCTGAAAAGGTTCTTTCAATATTCGGCCTCTCTAATCTCCTCCCTTTTGAGAGCTTACTCTGTTCTGATCAGTCAGATAGTTCAGATGTCAGAAACGTACCTTACACTTTTTAAGGATAAAACTTGTGAAACAAAGCAAGATTCTCAAACTTGGGGTTTTAAGAAAAGCAAAAAAATTGCCTATGGTTGATGGAAGATTAATGCCTGAAAAGTTATAGGTTGAAAATTATTTTAATAATATATTACAACTGTTGCAGAGAAATTGGTTGAAGTGCTTCCACCAAAAATTGGTGTATTCAATGATAAATTAGTTTGAGTATTAGGTATAATTAGAGTATTACGTTAATTAAAGGTATTAATCCAGGATGTATTTTGTTTAATGCTTTTAGGAGATTAATAAATCTTAAAAGTAATAAAGCAACAGGGTTAGATAAATATTCCAGGGCAGTTCCACAAAGACTTAGTTAAATGTATTACCGGTGATTGTTATAAAGCTTACAGTTTGACAAGGTAAGGTTCCTGATGAGCTAAAACAAGCACAAATTATTCCTCTTTTTAAGAAAGCTAGTAGGTTTGAGGATCCTAATTATAGGCTGGTATTGATTTTAAGTGCATTGACAAAAGACAGCAGATTGAAAACCATCTTTTTTAATATAATACACTGATTTTAGGAAAAATCCAACTACTGAGTCAACAATTCTAGACATAAAGAAAGACAAAAAGAAAAACTTTTAAAGGTTAAGGCAATGGGTTTTAGTAATATGGGTAGGCAACGTAAAGTCCACACTAGGGGCTTAGTAACTACTAGCTAGTTAGTAACTAAATTCATTCTCACTTCGGTTGCACCACATGTTCTTAAGGCAAACCGTAGTTAGTAGGTCGTAAGCTCTCCGTAAAGTCATACGTAGTTGCACTGAATGACGTAATATCCAATAAAAAGCATTTAAATTGTTAAACCGCTGTAAAATTCTGCAACTTTTAAATTACATTTTTTTTAAAAATCAAATTTTTATAGTACATTAAATTACAGTCAGTCACTAATAGCAGATGACGCTCACACCTACATTATGAGCCATGAATACACGCAAAATACACATGAAGATCTCAAAACATTAAACTTGAATTTTTTTTATAAACCTACACATTAGGCTTGGACGGTAATACGGTAATATAGTATACTGCGGGATCTAAAAATAGCAACGTGTCAGCTTCAAATTTCCAAATAAAGAGTGGGAGTGGTCGGTAACTCTGGTGTAATTTAAACGGGAGTGGGCGAGCGGTCTAACAATATCGGCCCCGAGCAAGCAAGCACGCGCGCATCTGCGTAGATACTGTTTGTGTGTGTGTGTGTGTGTGTGTGTGTGTGTGTGAATGAGAGAGAGAGATAGCTGTCTGCGCCTTACATCATAATTTTTTTATTATGATAAAAAACTCCGCTACTCACCCGTTTGCACTGGCTTCCAGTTGCTGCCCGCATCAAATTCAAAGCTCTGATGTTTGCTTACAAAGTGACCTCTAGCTGTGCTCCTTCGTATCTGCTCTCACTCCTGCAGATATATGTGCCCTCCAGAAACTTGCGTTCTGTGAATGAACGTCGCCTCGTTGTTCCATCCCAAAGAGGGAAGAAATCACTTTCCCGAACTCTCACATTCAATCTGCCCAGTTGGTGGAATGAACTCCCTAACTACATCAGAACAGCCGAGTCACTTGCTGTCTTCAAGAAACGACTAAAAACGCAACTGTTTAGTCTCCACTTTTCCTCCTAATCTGCAATTGCCTCTCTGGCTATACCACTAACTGAGCCCTCTTTCTCTCTCTCTCTCTCTCTCTCTCTCTCTATTAAAAAAAAAAAAAAAAAAAAAAAAAAAAATTCTACTAATGTTTTTGCTTCTTAGACTTTTACACGCCTGAAACTTGTCTATAGCGCTTGTTCACTGCTGCTCTTATAGTTGTGCAAATTGCTTCCTTGTCCTCATTTGTAAGTCGCTTTGGATAAAAGCGTCTGCTAAATGACTAAATGTAAATGTAAATGTAAATTATGCACGGTAATACCGGATATCAAAGTAAAATAGAGAGGAGGTTTGACAAAATTTGGTAACAAAATTTGGATACCGCCCAAGCCTACTACACATAAAGAAAAAGAGCAGAGAGTTTTAATTGATGGATAAAATTTACACAAAACACAAAAAAAAAAAAATGCGAGATTTGAGAGGAAAATAAGGCTGTGAGTAGAGGGAGATCATTCTGTATTATGATCGTGAGCTCCTCTATGTAAACTAATCTCACTGTTGTCTCTTTTCTACCGTTATACATGGGGAGAGGCTGCTGTGAATATTTAGTTAGAATGTAGCGTTACGTTTAAACTCAGTTCAGTGGTGCTAAAATATTTAGTAGAGTGTAAATTGTAACATAGTGTCCCTTTAGGTCACAACTAGGCTACTTTTTAACTTACGAACTGCTGGTACAACCGGCAATTGAAAGGGTCTCTAAATGGTTTTGCTTAATAAATTGTCTTTTGGGAAAAACTGAATTTATTTTATTTTTTATTAAAGGTCAGAGATCAAATTATTATACATAAACATGAAGTAAAATGTACTGACAGTATTTTTAGAAGAAAGGTTAAAAAACATGATTGTTTTATCGCTGATGTTGACAATCTTTTTAGTGAGTTGTTGAGCTGATGTTGCTTGCACTTCATTTATTAATTGCTCATCCATTTTTTTTATTGTGGAGGAATCAGTTTTATTGGACTTGTTTAAAAGTAAGTAAAGGTTTATTTATATAGCACCTTCCACAGACATTGGGCTCTATTTTAACAGTCTAGGCGCAAAGTCTAAAGAGCAGGATGCAAAAGCATTAAGGGCGTGTCCGAATACACTTTTGCTATTTTAAGGATGGAAAAATACGCTCTGGGCTGTGGCGCATGGTCTAACAGGGTTGAGCTTATTCTCATAATGAGTTATGGGTGTGTTTTGAGCATAAACCATTCAGGAGTCTCATCTCCCATTCCCTTTAAGAGTCAGTTGCAGCGCATTAAGCTCTCTCGGCCACCATACTTTAGACCTGCTCTCAGCTGGTCTATTGCACAGTCTATTTTAGTTCCTCAAAAAAGCAACACGCCAACAATGCGCCTTAACACACCTCTTTTCTAGACCGAAACACCCATGAGCCCACAAAGTGGCACAAATGGATTTGGCATTTAAACAACGTGGCAGAAAATGGGAAAAGTAAGGTTGCGTTGGTCTGAAAATAGTAACACGTCGTGGACACACGTCTTGCACCTTATTGCGCCGGGTGTATGATAACCAGAAAACAGGTATAAGAAAACATATCAACAAAAGAAAACATATTAAAACAAGTTAAAAATCCAAGAAGAAAAACACCAGTGTAAAACCAGCTCACCATACTGTTATTTAAAAGCTTGACCAAAAAGATGTGTCTTTAAATGTCTTTTAAAAAGTTCAACTGATCCCAAAGTTCTCAGTGTTAGAAGAAAAAGATTTCCAGAGTCTTGGGCCACAACACAGAACACACGATCACTTTTAGTCTTAAGACGTGTTCTGGGAATGACTAAAAGATGTGCCACAGGAGTGACCATGTAAAAGATCTTAAATATAAAGGGGGGCCTGACCATGCAGAGCTCTATATGTAATTACCAGAATCTTAAAATTTACTGTAAAACTAATAGGAAGCCTATGAAGAGCCTTAAGCACAGGAGTAATGTGCGACCTCCTTCTAGTGCTGGTTAAAAGCCTCGCAGCTGCATTCTACACAACTTGCAATAGCTCCATAGGAGATTTGTTCAGACAAGTGTACAGAACATTACAATAGTCCAACCGTGAAGAGATAAAGGCATGGACAAGCATCTCCATCTCTTCCTTTGAAACAATATTTCTGATTTTTGCTATATGCCTCAGATGGAAAAAACACGTACGAACAACATGGCTATTAAAACACAGAGCTCTATCAAAGATGACACCCAGATTTCTAATGTCACTGCAATTTGAAGATGAAAAAACCCCAAAAACTTGCCTAATCATTGGGGTGATGCTATCGGGAGCAAAAATCAACATTTATATATATATTATTTTAAATTTTGTCAAATAAATCAAACAAACAAAAACCAAACAATCATTTCAATATCTGATTGTCAGCACCAATGACTTCTCTCAATCATGATCATACAAGAACAGAAGAAATGATTTACTTTTTACTATACAAAGTCAAGCATGCGTCCACATCCTTTGAAAATGCATGCAACGTGGATTTACTTTCACAGAGACAGTGCCTTCTCCACATGTTACCCAGACTACAGTGTTAGAGAGTGGATGCTTATATGCATGAAAAACGCACTTTACCTGGTTTGAGCTGTGTTTTTTTCTCCTTCAGCAGGTTATTGAGTGTAAATTCTGTTGGTCTGTATTTGATTCGCTGCCAAAACCAACATTTCTTGCTTTTCAGTACCACTGCAAGCAGTTGGAGGTTTTTAGAGTCATTGAGGCTGGATGCTGGAATCAGAACACCCGAAGGATCGATGTGTCGGACAAACTTCTTTGTTGCCGTTTCAAACATCTTCTGCACAACCAAATAAAGAGAAAGCATTATATCACAGTGGCAAATTGATCAACATCTTTATATACTGACTTTTGCAAGCAGTGTTCTGTTCTCACTGTTCTCCAAATATATGTTCATTTAGATCAGGGGTGTTCAAACTCAGTCCTGGAGGGCCGGTGTCCTGCTGAGTTTAGCTCCAACTTACTTCAAACACCTGCCTGGAAGTTTCTAGTATATCTAGTAAAAGCTTGAATAGCTGGTTCAGGTGTGTTTGATTAAGGTTGGAGTTCTAGGACACTGACCCTTCAGGACTGAGTTTGGACACCCCTGATTTAGATTGACCATCCTCCATTTGTTGTGAAACTGGACACTTATCATAAAATGTGAAAACAAACACCACATTTCAGTACTGCCCATAATACACCAAACGTATTTTAGCATAAACTGTGTATAAACCTATTTTGAAAGAAGCGAAAACCATGACAGTACCACAAAGAGAAATAAATGACAGATATAGAACGGCTGAACATGAATCGCAAGGATTAGCTGAGATTAGCAAAAGGTGAAACAAATCAAACCTCACAGCGAATCAAGATGTCAGAGACTGCTGTGAAGTGCTGAAAATAGAATTTCAAGTGTGTCTGTGCGCCGCAGATGGTGGTTTGTTATTGTTACAAACCTGATTCATTACGCTAACAGAATACAATAACATAAATCCTTTAGGGGAGAAAATAGGGGGAAGTTTAAAAAGGGGGATTCCAGTCAGTGGAACGTCCCTAACACTGACCTGGTAAACTCATAGTAACAGCTGCGCTTATTAAACAGCCTTACTGAATGGTAGACAACAGATGTGAAACAACTGAAACACCTTATTTCAGGAATACCTCAAAATGAATTGGCATATTTACCTATCTTCATGTCATTCCAAACATGTACGATATAATTTGTTCCACTTAGCATAGTTTAAACAATATAAGAAGTAGATATTTTAAGTATGTTGGAAACCAGTAACTACTGACTTCTGCAGTGTTTCTTCTCCCTACTACGTGTGTCAATGGTTTACCATTCTTCAAACTATCTTCTGTTCTACTCAACAGAACAACAACAACTGGTTGGAACAAGTCAAGATTGAGTAAAAAATGACAGAATTTTCATTTTTTGGGTGTACTGTCCGTTTAAATTACAATTGACATGTAGCTGTTCAGTTCTTTTGAATTGTTTTCAAGCTTAACAACTTCAATAATTGTAATTACAATAAATAAGACAGAAAAAGAACAAAAAAAAAATTACAAAAACAGAACTTTACTTCGAAGGTGAACAATAAGAGTATCTACCTTATTTTGATTCAGATAAATGGACGAGTTCTCCAGAAGCACTAAACAGCATGTTTACATAACCCCACAGCAAACTGAGACAAAAACCCACATGTAAAACTTTGCAATTTCCTTTACATGACCATGGCGCTATGTAATTTGTTTATACTAATATTAAATTAAGAAGAAATAAGCAGATTAAGAGAATGATTGTTTGGTTTCTAAATAACAATAAAAGTTTTAGTACCTACTTTTGGTCAGAAATTCCGTCTTCGGTCGCGTGCTGTAGAAGCGCAGCCAAAAGAATAGAAACAGCGGTGGATTATGAAGAAATGCTTCAATATATATAGCCTAACTACAGCTCCTCACAGTACCTCGCCTGTCACTAAAGTGCTATAACGCAGCACGTTCACTCACACTTGAGCGTCTACTTGACTCCTGAAAAGTCCCCTTAACGTAACGTGAGGGTATAGGCTAGTCATTGAACTGACTGACAGGAGGAAGCGCTACTCAACTTCGGGACATTCTTAAAGGTTAAACGTAAAAAAAGCTTAACGTGGCTTAAATGTACAGTTAAAGTCAGAATTATTAGTCCCCCTTTGAATCTTTTTTGCTTTTTTAAATATTTCCCAAATTGATGTTTAATAAAGCAAGGAAATTTTCACAGTATGTCTGATAATATTTTTTCTTCTGGAGAAAAGTCGTATTTTTTTTTTGGCTAGAATAAAAACAGTTTTTAATTTTTAAAAAATATTTTAAGGTCAAAATTATTAGCCCCTTTAAGTTACTTTTTTTCTATAGTCTACAGAACAAACCATCATTATACAAACTTGCCTAATTACCCTAACCTGTCTACCTAATTAACCAAGTTATGCCTTTAAAAGTCACTTTAAGCTGTATAACAGTGTCTTAAAAATTATCTAGTAAAATATTATTTACTGTCATCATGGCAAAGGTAAAATAAATAAGTGATTAGAAATGAGTTATTAAAACTATTATCTTTAGAAATGTGTTGAAACAATCTTCTCTCCATTAAACAAAAATTAGGGGGGGGGGGGGTAGATAAACAGGTGGGCTAATAATTCAGGGGGGCTAATAATTCTGACTGCAACTGTACCTAAACACCAACCAGAGAAACCCAAATTTCCGTCAAACTTTACATGTAATTAACACTAACTATTGTAAAACGAACAAGCCCCAGTTCCATAAACAATATCACGACAAGCATTTCTCCCCTTCGTAGTCCATTAAAAAGAAAACGCTTATGTGGATTATGTACTTTATGCTACCTTAAAAACAAGTTTTCTACCCCACTGAAGTCCAAGCTTAATGTGGTTTATCAGTTGTTAAAAACATTGACCGCTTTGTTAGCATGTTTGTTTTTGACTATGTGAGATAATTTAAAGAAAAAAAACTTTGGATATGATAAGAGGTGATTTCATTTGTAGCCTGCATGTGTAAATGCATAGCTTTGCTTATCATGTAAAACTAACCTTTATTGTGCAGTATATGGCGCAGCAGAAGGGAAGTAAAAGCTGCCCATATGAAATATAACTGAACACAAACATGTGCTTTCACTATTATAGTGCGTCTGAACCGCAGGTCGCCGTGTAGGGTAGTAATGGTAGTAACCTACTCTCTTTTGTTGGTATTCTTGTGAGATGTGATAGATTGGTCTTTCAAGAATAGTTTTATTCTAACTAACCAAGATATTTATTATTTTATTTTACCTCCTTTTGAGAGAAAAAATAAATAGATATAATCAGGTATTTAAAAAATAACTAAATAAATAAAACCTCTCATTTAGTGTCATTTCTACCAAGTCAGGTAAATTAAATAAAACCTTCAAACTCCAAGGGTAATTATGATAACACATACAGGCATTTGCAACGTTTTAAATGCCATGCTCTCTAAAATCTTTGAAAATTATAATAGAACAAAAAATAAACTACATTTTAAAAACTGATGCTTTAATCTGACAAGTCTGACTTTTATTCCCAAATATTTATTTTTTAAAATATAAAAATTGTCTATTAATATTTAGAATATATTTGTTTATTGTTTGCACTTTTTTTCAATTTCAATTTCAACTTCAATTTTGAGAATATACTATTTATTTTATTACACGATTTCCCCAGGAAATCATAAATGACTAAAATGTTATGCACATTCATCTGAATAACCCCACATTAAAATATACTGTTGTAAATACCATAATTTTTTTAACCATATAGAAATTGTATTATACTGTGTATATATATATATATATATATATATATATATATATATATATATATAAATAATAGCATTTATTTATAACGTTGTTAACACGTTGCAGAATACTGAGATGTGATTTATACTGCATTATACTTTAATTTTTACTACAATAAATTGTGGTGTACTGTTTCTAGAAAAAGTACAGTATCTTTTAGATCACTGCAGGTGTTGTATTACCACAACGGCTATAGAATTACCATAAACGATTAATTACATTTATAATTTTTCTTAAAAGAATAGTTACAAAACCAGGTCCAGGACTTTAAATATTGTTGTGGACCATAAAAGCCTTGAAGTCAAACATGTTGTCATTACATTTTGTTTGGGGGGGAAACTTTGCAATGTGAACACTTTTTTTTAAACTAAAAAAATGCATTTAAAAATTACAACACTAGTAATACAGCCGTGGAGAATCTTTTTATTTTGCTACAATTTGTCTTTGTTTTCTAAAACTTCATTTCTAGCTTTGACTGAGGGGAAAAGCCCAAATGAAGACTGCATGATGTTCAACCAAAATAACTCTGAGTAAGATCTTAGCTTTAGTGGGAATTTACATTCTTATGAGTAGTGAAGTTGTGGTCAGGTCTGTGGTCTGTTTTTTGCTTTTATGGTGAGGCTGGAACTCGGATTCATAATTTAGTTTAGAGAGCAAAGTCAAACATGGAGTACATAGCAATGCCTATTTGTCAGGAAAGCACCAATGACTATTTATAGTGTTTGTTCACCATTATGAAAGGTCCTCCATTACAAAAAAAAAAAAACCCTTGAATGAAAATGATCACTATAAAAGGATCTTTCTAATGTTAATAATTTCACCAACCATTCAGTAACAAACATGGTTCCAAACATTTGAGTTTCTTTATTCTGTTGAAAACTAAACAAGATATTTTGAAAAAATTTGAAAACCGAATTCACTGACTTTTTTATTGTAGGAAAAACTAATACTATGAATGTCAATGGTTACAGGGTTCTAGCATTCTTCAAAATATCTTCTTGTAGGTTTAGCAGAAAAAAGAAAAGTAAAACTGGTTTGGAACAAATGAAGGGCAAGTAAGTGATGACAGATTTTAGAACTTTGGGTGAACTCTCTCTTAAAGGATTTTTCTAACAAAACATTTTAAATATAAGATAATCATAAAATTCCAGCATTTTATTAAACTAAAAAGAATATCCAAAAGCTTCCATATAATAAAAAACAAGGAAACGTCCTTCGAATTGTGCACACTATTTATTGCTCAAACCCAACATGTGGTCAGTCATACACTGATGTAACCTGTCCTCAATCCTCTGAAAGCAACAGTGCCCATCTGTTTTAAGTGTGTTCCCAACTAAGGAAAGTACTGTTTGTTTATCATATTTTAAAAAACACCACACCCAGAAACAGGACCGCAGTTATCAAGTGTAACAGGCACAGCACTTGAGCGCATACAGACTGTCGCTCTTCCACATACATACACAAAAAAAACAAATATGTGCACAAAATAAACAACCTTTTTTTAATCTATGTTTGACAAAAAAAAGTTTTTCAAATATTATTATATTTTCTATTATCATCATCCCTTTACAGAAAAATAAATCTATGTTTAAATAATTTCATGGACATCATTTTTGATTTCTACATTCCATAATAATGTGAATAGTTGGAGTCATCAACTGAGTCAAAACTGTGGTGTTCAAACATTTATATACAAACTTACCTAATGTGAATGTCTAAAAATTCAGTCCAACATTTCACTCAAAATCAATTCAAAATCAAATTTTTAACATGTATACAAATAAGGAGTTATATTTTGCACTATTTTAGGACCAAGATTCACTTTTATGATAATTATGCACCTTAAATTCTCATTCCTGTAGTAATTTGACTTTATTAAATATTTTGTGCTGATTAAATAAAATGAAGAGCAGCACAACACACACTACCACATTGAAATTTAGATGCCTAATGTTTTGAACATTACAGTATTGAGATATTATTAATATTTCAAATTATTACACTTAATATTAATATTATTTTGATTCAGTAAAGGCATTTTCTTTAACTTACACATTTTGATTACTGAATAGAAACAAGAATAACAGAGAGCTTTTGAATGGAAACAAACTTATTACAGTATATCCAGGCACTTATGAAAGTCATTGGTCAGTGCATTTGCAAGGCAGTTTGTCAAGAAGGCATGAGTGTGTTTCTAAAGATATTTTCAATATAATGCCATAAATGTATCCATTTACCAAAGATAAATACCAATACAAAAACATCCACATATGCACAGTACACATAAATCCCTCAGTGTTAACAAGATTGCACTAGATAATATATAAAAAAAAATCATGGATCTATATACAGGAAAAACAGAAAAGACAATGACACAAATAGACTGTTGGTCACCAGAGTACAGGAAATTCTAGTTTGCTGAATCCAGGATCCTTCCTGAGCTCCCAATAAGTGCCATTGCTCACCCATGTGTCGTCTTTAGCACGCCTGATTGAATTAACAAAACTGCATTACAGACAGAAACTCGTGATGAAAACTCGAATGCAAAAACAACTGCGTCTGTGTTCAAAACAGTCACTTACTTGAAAAATCGGGGGGAGTGGGTCATGTTATTTTCTTGCAGGACTCTCCTCCTCTCTCTCTGAAGGACTTCAATTCTTTCTTTCTGTTCTTCTGCTCCGGCAATATCACCCTCTTCAAGTAATCTAATCAAAAGTGGGCCAATAAACAGCCGATGGCATACAGAACTGGCTTTTAGAGGAGTTTACTTGGGGAAAACATACTTGAAATGGTTTGAAATGTGCGTGTACCTTTGGTCCGGCCTAAAACGGGTGTCTGTTGGGGGCAAGAGTGGCTTTAAACCCTCCTCCAATTCATTTAATTGAATTGCAAACTGGGTGAATCCATAGAACTGCTCATGATTCTCAGGCATAGGATCTATATGGAAATAAATGAACAAAAACAGTGCTATGTTAGTGCCCCCGAGGTCATCATCTGCAAGTTGGCCTATATGCGTGACAAGTGTTTTTAGCCAACTAAAAGTAAAAAAAATGGCTATTATCAGATTCCTTTTACAGCATCGATTTTACAGCAAGTTTCCTTTTACAGTATCGATAATGTAATTGAATAAAAATGTAGACAGTTAAACAGACCTAAATTCATTATTTGTTCAAGAGTAAAACAAGATGAAGTAACGTTTTTAAACTAATTTTGAGAGGAGCAGGATTGATCTCGACTGGTCTCTCTTCCGTAATTAGCAATAATCCAATCAGATTGATCCAAGCCTACAATAAACAGACTACTGCCTTATGTTTATTTTGTAATGTAATGTGTATTTATATAGCGCATTTATTGTGTATGGCCATACACCCAAAGCACTTCACAATCATTAGGGGGGTCTCTCTACACCACCATCAGTGTGCAGCATCCACTTGGATGATGCGACGGCAGCCACAGGACAATGGCGCAAGTGCGCTCACCACACCAGCTATTGGTGGAGTAAACAGACAGAAAATAAAGCCAGTTCGGTGGGGTAGGGATGATTGAGAGGCCATGATCGTAAGGGCCGATTGAGGGACTTTGGGCAGGACACCAGGGTAACACCCCTACACTTTACGAGAAGTGCCATGGAATTTAATGTCCACAAGTGGTCAGGACATTGGTTTACCGTCTCATCCGAAAGAAGGCTCCCACTGACAGTGTAGTGACTGACTTAGTCTAGTTAAATATACACATTACATCTTCATTTTGGAAGAATCCCCCCTTACACCCCATCTCCTCCTTTTCCTTCTTTACTTTGGGGAGACATGGCATGGAAGAATGGAATTTAATGCAGTGCATCCTTTTTTGGTGCCAGACCCACTTTATATTGTGTCCCAATTAAGTAGAGAAGATAATTAATTAATTAATTAATTCAGATCTTAAATACAGCGAGTTTAAAATGACTAAAATTACTTTTTTTATACAGAATTACTCAAATTACTCAAAATTTAAAGTTCTTGTGCATTTAGCCCTTTGGACATGCAATGATTGACAGAAATTGGACACAGGCATTATTTGGATGAACTCTGCTCCAGAATAATATACAAACAGCGCTGCCATGAGTTGTAGAACAAAATCAGTAAACTTTAAAGGCGCTATAGAGATAGTTAATTCAAAAATCAAATAGTGAAAATTTACAGTTAATTTACTGAGCCTCAGACCATTCAAGATGTAGGTGACTTTTTCTTCACTAAAACCTACGTGTATTATCAGGGGATTGATTTGGACTTGTTTGTACACTTTTATTTTTAATGTCAAATGTAGTTGACCACTGAATTACACTATATGAATCACCAAGTAAAAATCTAGCTAAAAATCTTCTTTAAATAGTATGTATCGTGCTCTCTTTTCTCAATCTCATATTAATTTAGAGCATTTATAGAGTAGTACTGCATATATCTTTTCTCTGAAAAGCTTTTAATACTTTAAAAAGTCAAAAAGTCTCCAATTCTCTCCAAAAAAAAAAGTCAAAAGTGTGCAAGTGGGATATCTTCTACATATCAACTGACTACATTCTTTGCTACTGCTTTAAACAAACAAGCAAACAACTTTGTAATCTTAACCCTTTAATGCATACAATCACATCAGTATGATCAGTCTAGGTTGGTCCCTAGAGTATATGATGACACTAGAAAGTTCAGTGCATCATTGATCAGCTGCTGAATTCAAAAAGAAATAATCTGTTACATACAGACCATTTTTTGAAACATGAACCATGCTTGAACATGAGAGTCTAACTCTTTAAAGGAGTGGTCTAATGCCATTTTATTCATTTAGAGTTATTTACACTTAAAGTTCTACTGAAAAAAAAACATGATTTAGATCTTCGATTGCCAGAAGGGAAATAAATAACTACATTTTCATTTTTAGATGAACAATCCCTTTAACATTGGCCAGAGACAAGATGAACTAACAGACATACTGTTCTACAAGCAGCACAGAGAACACTAGCAATGACTGATCATTGTTGTGCTATACATGGGCTTCATTCAGTATACTTGTTGATTTTGTCCTATGTGTGGTTTATTGTTAAATTTAAAAACCTAAATGGTAAAACCTCACTGTTCCCGATGCATGGAATTGTTGATAAATGTCCTAAATACTGAATGGGAGTGGGAGGTTATCTATAAAGGAAACTCTGTCTTTAGAAAAGTCCAAATGGTACATAAATATATAAAATAACAATTTGGTTTAAAAAATGACAATCATAACCATGACATAATATGACAATCGGCCATAATGTTTAGACCATTTAAATACAGTTGACTCACTTGCTCTCCAGATGCATGTTGCTGAAGGCGGTTTGCCCAGATATAAGGCCTCGTTCCATTTGCCAAACAGAGAGTGAATGATACGCCCCTCCAAATCAGTGACCAGACCCTCTACCTCATTAGCATTCAGACCCCCAGACCTCGACTGAGTATAAAGGAATAAAAGAAAATCATGTTTAAAAACAGGATATATCCACAAACCATTCATGAAATGAATGCAGAACATGTGGCAAGACAAACACAGACGCAAACACACACAAGTGAAATTAATTCCCCACAATAGTTCTCTATTTTAACTGATTTTGATGATATGATATCAATGCTTCAATTTAAACAACCTGCTTTTTTCTGCTGTTTTCAAGTAATACTTGAATAAATCTTCACACAATATTGGTAGCATGTAGCTCAATTAATTCATAGAACAAAAGGCAGGTTTTGTGCCGTAATTAATTTTAATCTCGAAGTTCAGTGACATATCAATTTAGGAGTTCAAGTGAGGCCATTAGAGAGAATGAATTCTGCACCTAGCTAATTAATTGTACTATAAATTTCCTTGTCATGTAAGGTGTAAAATAAATATAATAAAATTAAGACAATAAAATATATAAAATTATTATCAAATGATAATTTTCTGTTAATTCTGTTAATTGTGTCCAAGTGAGTGAATGCACAAAAGCTATGGCACTTTTTTCCCTTTGTTGTACAATCATAACTATCATAACTATCACAACAATCATACATGCATGAGATTATGCATGGATAACATGGAGTCTAATGGTATCATATTCCAAATCCTGCGTGTCAAATCCCATTGTTAGAATGTTCAGAAATCGAAGAAACCATTGTTGTTTAAACGCATGTCCAAAAATATAAATATGAATAATGGATAAAACGTTTTCAAACCAAATGAAAATTGAATTTTGAAGGTTCACTGAAAACATTTGTTCAAGGTAAACATTATTTGATAACACGCATAAAATAAATCTAATTGAAACAAACATTTGCGGGGACTTTTATCATGTTTTGAGGAACATAGGAAGGTACTGCCACCTAGTGGTAGTTCTGACAACAGCCTTGCTTTTATATTATGCCTTTTATCACGTTTTTCATTGTCATATCTCATACCAGTTTCACACTGGTTGCACAAAGACAGCAAAGGTTGTGTACCGATAAAACATTCTTATCCATTGTGTCACCTATTTCCGGTGTTCACCCCCATAATCAGGCATGTGCTTTGATTAACGCTAGGCAAAATACTCTACTGTGATGCAACAATGTTCCTCTCTCACAATTTATATTCAATATATAAATTATATTTCAAACAGAGTAAGTTGTGAGCATGGAATACACCAGTGCACAGTACTTGTGAACATGCACCCTATACTGACACATAGGAGAAGAACCTTAAAATCCTTATTTTTCTTTTATTTGCGAACAAGTGTGTTCTCGTGGTTTTATAATATTGGGTGATTCAAAAAGAATACCACAACTAAACTACCGTACCACAACTTTGCACTACTAAAACCGTCCAATTTAGCATGACCAAAATATCCCGGCAATAAGGTTTATATTCATTTTAGTACTTTTATGTATGATACTACTAAATGTCTCATGTATGATGAAAATGTCATTTGCAAATTGTGAAATGCCTCACTAAGGCTTGTTGAAATTTAATCTCTACTGTTAGTTCAGGTGCATTTTGACCAAGAACACTGCTTTAATTAAGCATTAATTGTGCAGCACAAATATACACTGCCAATTCTACTTTGCATGCAATGTGAATGCGTTAGTCTGTTAACATGGATGGCAATACAAATATAAGGTGCTAAAATATCCAGTGTGAAACAGGCCTAATACATTACATACCTGGTCAAAGAAGTCACCACTCCCCACTACTACAGTACATATTCTCTATGTTTTTACCTATCTTGCTCCTCAAGACAATGCATTTTGAATAAATTCATCCTATTTACAATTTTGTAAATAATACCATCTTTTAAATAGAGTAAAAGTCAATGGTTACAGGTTTTCAACATTCTTCAAAATATCTTCTTTTGCATTTGACAGAAAAAAGAAACTCATGAAGGTATGGAACCACTAAATGGTGAGAGAATGTTTATTTTTGGGTGTAGTGTCACTTTAACTGTTATATTTCAACAAAATGATTAGTTTCTATCGCTAAAAAGTTATTTTAACTTTATGCAGATTATAAAAAGATTGCGTTACTTGTACTAGTAAAAATTTTTGGAAACAGACATGTGAAATTAAGAAAATTGTGTCAATACGGAACTATGTCTTGGTTCTTCGAATTTTGCATGTCCTAATGGTCTCACCTTAAGAAATGTGATTTTGCAATGACTGACATCTCCAGTAGTGGTCGAGTGTTTAATTGACATTTCCCCATAGTGCTCGATCCAGCGCTGACCACTCAGAATGTTATGAATGCATGAAGTGACCTTACTCCACTCATAACAATCCCCAAAACTGAGAATGAGCAAGTGATAGAGTGAGACAAGACAGGATGTAATGGAAGCGAAATGGGAAGCAGAGTAATTATAAATATAACAAAATTACCCTGGCAACTCTAAATGAGTGACTCCCATGGGAACGATCTCCATCGATTTTCCCCAAAACTTATTCTTCCACCGCATATCTATTGGACAAAAGCAGAGAATGCACATCGAAATCCTGCTGAATGCTACAAGGTTTGACACTAACAAAATGCGCATCACTTACCTTGCCAAAATGTGTAGCTTTTGGACTCGCAGTGGCAAGCGGACACAGGTGGATGGTGACTGACCTGAAGCACACAATGTAACGGTGCATGAGATTGTGTATGCTTTTGTTTATATATTTAGAAATTTTAAAAACGTGTACTTACTTGTTCAGCAACGAAGCGGAAGCCCTTATCTGACCGCATACACTCGAAAGTTTCTCCCAGTATTGGATTAAAGGGTTTTCCTCCTGCTCTAGTGAATGAGCATGCATAGGCAGAAATAGCAAATGCTGCTATATAAACCTACAGACCCACAAAAGTAAGATATATGGTTAAACACAGGACTGTAAAGCTCTCTGGAATTCGTGATTATGAATAACCAATTATGGCATTCCAAGGTATATTCTTAGATAACAAACGGTAAAACTAAAACCCGGGTTTAACCAGGTCATATGAATCATCTTTAATGTTAGTGATTATATTAATCGCTGTTTTTTACTGTTTCGCGCCATCTTGTAACTAAACAATAATAGAAAACACATCTCAATTAATTAAGTCAAGATTCTTGTTTGTATTTATTTTGCAGTTAAGTAAGCTTAAATTAAATTTAAAACTATTCATGCTGAAGTATACTTTCACACTTTCTATTTTTCTGATGAATACATAAGAATATCTTTCGAAGAATATTAGAAACCACTATCAGTTGACTTTCACAATAGGAGGAAAAAAATACTATGTACTATGTCCCACTGAAAGCAAAATTGTCAAATTTCCGTGACTTTCACCGACTAAAAAGCTGTATTTCCATGACTAATTAGCACTAAGCAGATAAAAAAGAAAATATATTTTAACACTAAAGCAAAGCAGGACTGGAAGTTACATTGAATTGTGTTCATTCAAGAGATATTATATATGGAAGAGTTTTTCATTTTTATTTGATTATAACATTAATACAACAGAGATGAATACTTTAAATATTGATTCTTTTACATCAATTGAAAACTTTAAATACTTGAGTACTGTTTATATATATATATATATATATATATATATATATATATATATATATATATATATTATATATATATATATATATATCATAAAACATACCCTGACTTTCAATGTCTGGAGTTGCTCTCAAAAAATTCCATGCTTTTCAAGAAATTCCATGACTTGTGGTCAATGTAAGTCAATGGCTACTGATTTTCAACTTACAATACAACATCATCTTTTGTGTTCAACAGAAAAAAAATATCAACCCAGTTTGAAACTAGTGGAAGGAAGTAAATGATGACAGAATTTTCATTTTTGGATGAACTATCCCATTAAGCACTAAATTTGTTTTATATTTTACAAAAAATGTTAAAGATTTTTTTTAGAGCCCCTATTATGGGTTTTTTAAAAAAACGACCTTCCATGTACACAGCTCTAAATGAAGTGAAATATCCAGCTAAGACTTAAATCTGAAAGTGCACCATGTTTAAAACTATTGATTCATCTATAAAATAGTCGACTCATTGTGGTACAAATGAATCATGGAGGTAACGAGTCTTTAGCCGTGTTAGCGCGACGTCAATACGGAACTCATTTGTTACGTGCGCAGACCAGGGAAAATTGATACCCCCGGCCCCACCCACAAACGCTTCAGAAAGCAAAGGAGGAAGACAAACACTGTAGCAGATCCCGGTTGAATCAGGTCACAAAGATGCTGTGCTCTGAAGTGCGAGGGAAAGTTAGTGTTATTTTCCCTACCCATAGGGAGAGTGTGAAGACTCAGTGGTTGCAGTTTATTTTTGCAAAAATACCTCAGCATTATAGCCCCAGCCTTGTGCCGTGTTCCCATCATTTTTCGAGTGCTTCTGGAATCTACACACTTACAATGGGGGATTCATCGGCCGTTTGTTAAAAGGAAGGATCAGAAAAGCTTACTGATGCATGGGACTTTGTCAGAGCTTGACAGGAGCTTTACAGTACAAAGTTTATGAATCAGTTCCTTCCTTTATTTAACAAGTGTAAGTAAGTGCAATTAAAATGGTTGCCTCCTTGTTTTCTCTAGCTTCCAAATTATTTATTATGTGGTCAGGATAATTAGGTAAAAATAAATGCATATTATAAGACCATGAAAGTGTTTTTTGACCTTGCATGCATATGAGCCTGTTGTTGGAGACCCCCAAAACCAAAATATGGCCTTTGTTAATGCATAACAGGGGCTCTTTAAATAAATATTTATATTTAAATATGCTTTCCATGAACGTATGGTTTGTTAGTATATGACAATATTAGTCAGAGATACAAATGTTTGATAATCTGGAATCTGAGGGTTTAAAAAAATAAAAATAAAATATTTTGAAAATCACCTTTAAAGTTTTCTAGATTAAATTATTGCCAATGCATATTACCATTCAAAAATTACATTTTGATATATTTATTGCAAAAAAGTTAGCAAAGTTTTGGGATGAAATCAATCATTTTGACTCATACAGTGTATTGCTGGCCATTCCTACATATATACAGATGTGCCTAAAGATTGATCTCACCATGCGCATATGTGGGTCGTGTGTGTTTGCAGCAGTGTCCAGCAGGTGGCAGTATTCAACTTCCTCACACAGTCTCTGCAGAGTGTTCATGGGTTCATTGAGTTGAACAGGCATGGCCACTTTTGACAGGTCTTTACCAATGTTACTGCGCAGGATACTCCACAGATTCACACTCTCGTTTATGCGTGCACTTGGTAAACGTTCCCGCCGCATCACTGCGCTCTCATTGCCATTACCTGGAGACACTAAAACACACAAACTGTTAATTAAGAAACACAAAGCTTCATACAGGTGAACTTAAGCGTGTCCCAGTTCCTCACCAAAAATCTCCCTCATGTTGCCATTCTCATTCCTGCAAAACTCTACTGATGTGCTGTCACTCACATCACTGACGTAAGAATCATCATCAGACACCTGGTCATGAAAAAAAAAAAAAAAAAAAAAAACTTTCAAAAAGGCCTTAAAGAAATGAATGTTTACAGTGACTCACATTTACAGTGTATATATATATATATATATATATATATATATATATATATATATACACATTTTAAGACATTTAAAAACCATTTACATGGTGTATTCAAAGATACATTTTAAGACCACATCACCACTTTTTAGGTTTTTTACCAGTAACATTGGGGGCACTTGAACTTGTATATTCATTAAATGCTTATTGTAAAAAAAAAATATTCGTCCAAATTGCTTAATTACAACACCAATTTTAGAGAATTTTAGAGAAAATGTTAGAACGTTAGAATTTCAGAAAACAGAAAAAAATCTAATCAAAATGAGTATGACAAAAATGTTTATTTGCCTTTAAATCACAGGCTGAACTACCTGACTTAATTTACCAATCACCAAGATTCAACATACATTAGTGTGTGCAGTTAATGATTTAATATAGATTGGATCATTTTTAAATATCAAGTAAATCTACGGTATTTAAATGGTTACACAAAAAAAAAAAAAAAAAAAATTCACAGGCTGATTGTATGTATATATATATATATATATATATATATATATATAGATATATATATATATATATATATATATATATATATATCTATATATATATATATATATATATATATATATACATATATATATATACATATATATATATATATATATATATATATATATATATATATATATAGATATATATATATATATATATCTATATATATATATATATATATATATATACACATATACATATACATATACACACACCCATATTTATACTTTTTTTTTTTAAGCATTTCATGCAATTTCTCTGTGCTCCATTATGCTAGTTTAAAGGTTAAAGGTGCTTAAATTTGTTTTATGGCGAGTTCACACTACACTATTTTAGCACTGACTTTCACTCACAAACCAGTTGTGAAATCTCTGACAAATGTCTGAAATCTGAGGCAAATCAGTGCGCATTTACACAAGAAGCAATCACGTAGTGTGTATAATCAAGGACGCAATTGAAGACATGTCACAAAAGCCTGTGAAATATTTGGTATGCTTAAATATCTGGACCTGTTGACGATTCAAAAACACACTGTAAGAAATAAGTTGACCTATACAAATGACCTATACCCAGTGAGAGAGCAAAATTCAGAGCATCGGGGAATTTGCGGAGGGGTTATAGACAACAAAATTAGAGTAAACGATGACAATAAACAGTAACAATTTCCTCGTCACTGTCACCACTAGCTTGCTTGAATCGGGATTTGTGGAGCTGCGCTTTGGTGGATTCGCTCTACAGTGTTAAGCAGTGAAATTTCAACCACACTGAACTAAACTAAACTGAACTTCAACTGAAATCTGGACTTTACTAGGACTATGTTAAGCTGTTTTGACACAATCTACATTGTGAAAAGTGCTATATAAATAAACATGAATTGAAATGAATTAACAAAGAAGAAACATTTGCTTGACCAGCAGCAGCACATTGCAAAATAATTTTTTACATTCAAATTTTTTCTTTCTCTCTTTGCAAAATGCACATTCCTGTCCCCTGCATCTCTGCAACCATCTCCTCTTACATAATCTTTATTTCTCTTTTGCCCTTTCACAGCAAATCCGCACACAGGTCATTTGAATGGCAAATTATTCAAAACAGTTATTGCAGGGTACCTTTCCAGTCTTGCGCGTGGTCTTTTGTTATTTTCTTATCACTTTTCGCATATGTTTACAAGTCATACTGAGTTGTTGGTAATTGTTTCTAGTGTTGAAAAGTTCAAGCCTTTTGGTGAGTGACTGGTGTACTACTTACAGCACGTTGGAAACAAAACGCTCTTTATCATATCTTAATGTCAGACTTATACGAATAAACAGTGACAAAAAAACAGTAACAATGCCTTTGATTATATATAAATCTGAGACTCATTTTTTAAAGAACGTAGTTACTTTGCTTTTGCAGCACAGAAAACCTTTATCTCCATTTGATTTTTGAAAATGAGCTGATCTTGTACATTCACAAACTACTACTGTATATCACCCACTATATGAAAGGCACAGTAATATTTGTAAAAAGTATTAGAAAATAACAGGGCCACTTTAAAAATCACATTTAAAAGATGATTTATGCAAATCTGACCTCATTATCAGATGAGCTGCCAGACAGAAGGTACTCTTTAGCATCAAAGAACTCTGACATGGATTCTGGGATTGACCCTCGACTCTCACTAGACATTTGCTGCAGCAGAGGCCGTGACCCATCAAAGACGTCCTGATTGGGCGAGCAGATAAAATGAGCTTTGTTTATGACAGGAAACAGATTACATAAATGTTTAGTCTGCATACCTTCTCACTGATACAATCCAGCGTGTTCTTGACTCTGTCTCTCTCTGAGCAAAGTGAGGAGTACGCTGATCGAAGAGTGGAATGAACTAGAAGAAAGAAAAATTGTATAATTTAACAATATGATCTTTATTATATAAAAATGTCAGTAGCTGATAACAATACCAGTAAAACTGTATTATTAGCAGTACAAACTTTGAAACAACAGCAAATCTATTTAATTAATATTTAAACATTTTAAAAACAGTTATTAAAGCAATTAAAGCCTGTTAAACTATAATAATTTTATTATAAATCATGGCGACTTTGTTGCTTGTATAAAATTGTTATTCACAAAATAAAGCAAAGCAAATAACATGCAATGATATAAAAAAAAAATTTATTCTACTGCCAAACAATAACTGCTTTACTGCTACTGGGCTGAACAGTTCTCTTGGCTTAACCATTCCATTCCATGCAGCCAAGACTTTCAGTTAGGAGAGGAGTTCACTGCGTTAAGGGAAGTGTTTCCACTATTGTCCTGAACTGTTCTAATAACGGTCACGAATGGTTCCAGTTGTATATCCAAGTGAGCCTGGATTACAAACCATTCTTGGTACAAATGGTTCTACGCATAATTTGACAACAGTGCTGGACTTGTAGAGTGTTTCTGCTGGTGAAATCACCACTCTGTTGCCTTCCGGTTTCTTCATAGCTGTCTAAGTGGAAGCGTGCTATTTATTTATTTCTGTTATTCATCAAAGTAAAAAAAGTCTCCCAAAAACAGAAATATCTGATCAGCATACACATCACTGTTTACATTACACTTGCATTCCCAAGGCAATGACTGACATATTTGTATTGCATTCCAAAGAGTTCTGCTATCAGTACCACTTTAGAAGCGAAACCATTTTTGTGCTGACTGGACACCAATCAGCGCAGAATGGAACCGTTCACTGATAGTGGAAAAGCATCAAAAGAAATTAATCTCAAAGATTTGAGATAACTTTCAACCAAAAATAATTCTGAAAACTTTTAGCTTGACAATATTTACACAACTATCAATACTTTGCTAGGGCACCCTTAACCATAATCTCAAGTATAAAGAAGCTGTGGGTATAATGTCACAGTTTACTTAAATGCTATCCTCGTTTACATCAATGAATTTTCAAAAGTTCACACTTAGCTGATGATTGATAATAAAGTGTCTTTGCTGTGCTGTCCCTGGAGAGAGCCCTGAGCTAAGAAGTTCCTCGAGCTCGGGCTCCCTCCCATTTAAAGGGCAAGAGGGGAGTTTGAGCTCAGGTAGGTCTCAAATACTCTCCTGGTTTAGTTATGGCTTATGACAGATTATAGGGATTGCTATGGAGAGATAAACTGTCTTTGGACTGTGGGGGGAAAGGGGGGAAACAGAAATGTCGACTGGCCCATTAACGACTTGAACCGGTGACATTCTTGCTGTGAGGCAACAGTGCTAACCACTGAGCTGCCGTGGGGTGGAAGGGGAATTCTTCAAGACGAAGATAACTGAGGTAAGAAACTCTGGTTATTTATAGTGTTTTAGGATTAATCTGATTGGTAAATAGTGTTAGTTAATGCAGGACCAGCTGTGGTCAATCATAAGAACGTGATCCTCTCGAAATTAGTTTAGAAATAAACTGTACATGGTGTCCTGACATGAACTTGTAAAAGAAAATGTAAAAAAAAATTATATCTGTCTGAACAATTTTTGGTAAAACCGTAAACTCTGGTGCAGCATTACTGGTTCAATGATGTCACAGGTGTATGTTCATGGTGTAATTTCCAACAGTTTCAAATCAAATCAAAAGCAAGGACCAGGACCATTTTATTAATATAATATATTATTTCTGAAATGGTGCAAACGTGACTATTCATACTAACCAGTGCCAGCAAGCCGACAGAATTCCTCCTGCATTCGAGAGGCTTCTGTGGGCGAGTCTGGACTCTCCGAGCATGAGTCTGGTGAAATGGGTTCTGAATATACCAAGTTAGGATGAGACACGTGCAGACGAGAAGATGGAGCATCAGGATTCTGATGGAAAAAAAGAGTGTAACTGCATGGGAGAGAATCTGTGACGATATCTGTAATTGTACAGTGACGTTAGTTGTATAGTTATTTTACCTGTAGAGTGTTTTTATTTTCTTTGCTGTAATTCTTTGATTTCCATTTTTTGTGTCCTCGTTTCTCTTTTTTGGAGCCTTCGGTCTGTGGTTAAAGTTTCAAATTAAAACCATGACAATTATTTGTATTACTTCCTTTTAAAACTGAACATTAAATGAAATAAAACAAATTCAAGTTTGTTTTATTTCAACATTTCTCATTTTTGTTTAAAATTGGAGTACAAAAATATCTAAAGCAATAAAAATGAGATAAAGAGCAAACTTAAAACAATATACTTTTTTTCATTTTTTGAATTAAAATTGCATTTTGTTAAATGTATATCATTAGATTGATTGGTTAATCAAATATAAACTCAACATATTGACACAAAAAATACATAAGACATGCAAATGCTTTTTACCTGCAATAAGTTGATGGCAGGTGCTGAGAATGTTCGATGAAGCACCTCCATATTTTTCAGCAGCAGATTTAATTCCAGCAATGACGATTCACACTCTGACAGATCTATCAAAAAGGTTACCATTTCATCTTTTAACTTCAAATGTTAAAATGTTGTCCTTGATCTGAGAAATAAGTAGTATTTGTGCCAAGAACAGAAGTGCAGAATGATGTATCAGTGCAGATTTTTGCAACTACCTTGGTAGCATTTCTTCATATCTTGTGAGTTTTGGCGCCAGCTGTTCTTCAATAAGGCTGAAGGCTGCTTAGAGATAAAAGAACGCTGGGGACACTGAAAAACAAGACAATGTGTTATTACTGTAAACCTTTGTGTGAAATAAAAAAAAAGACACACAAATGATAAAAAGTAGGTGTTGGTCCCTAAAATATTTTTGAGTCTTTTATTCTCACCAAGGCTTTATTTATGTGATAATAATAAATATTTGAAAAAACATACATAAATTACTTCTGTGATGCCAACCAATATTCCAGTCTGCATTGTCTGTTCAGAAAACATTCCATAATGTTGACTTGATGATCAAGAATCATTTCTTCTTATCAATTTGAATTATCAAAACAGTTAAGCAGCTTAACATTTAAAAAACAAAATCATTTATGTTAGAAAGTTGCCCAAAGGGGGACACACACCAGAAGCGCCGCTCGGCGACGCATGGCATCGCACCACGCAGCGACATGCATTTCAGAATTTTAAACATAGGTTTCTATCAGGGTACACACACCAGCGCCGCCCAGCCACGACTCAGGGCACTAGTCATATTTCAGCCGCGCCACAGAGCGCCATCTGAATAGTTTCATTTTAAATACATGCGAATGTGCGCATTTGGTGTGCGATACTTTCAACTGTCATGTGCGCGCCGTGTTGGGCGCCCAGCGGCGCATCCGGTATGCAACCTGCTTAATGCTTTAAAAATAAATGCTTAATAAAATAAATGTATTCATTTCATTTTGACATTTAAGACTTACAGATCCCAAATATTTGAACGTTAATGTACAGTATGTCACAAAATAGAGTATACTCCTCACATTTCTGCAAATATTTATTTATATCTTTTCATAGGACAACACTGCAGAAATGACTTTTGACACAATGAAAATTAGTCAGTGTAAAGTTTGTATAGCGGTGTAAATTTATTGTCTCCTCAAAACTAAAAATACAGCTAATCATAGCTGGACCACTGGCAACAAAAGTGAGTACACCCCTAAGTGAAAATGTACAAGTTGAGCACAATTAGTTTTCTTCCCCTGTGCCATGGGACTCATTAGTGTTACACTGTCTCAGGTGTCACCAGATAGCAGGTGAGTTAAATTTGGTATAAAAGCTCCTCCACTCTCTCAACCTGGCCACTGAAAATTCATCATGGCACCTCATGGCAAACAACTCTTAGAAAACCTGAAAAAACAAATTGTTGCTTTATATAAAGATGGCCTATGCTAAGACAGCAAACACTGCTGCAGCACAGTGGCCAAGACCATCCAGTGCTTTAAGAAGAAAGGTTCTTCTCAGAATGGTCAGCCAAAGAAGCTGAGTGCACGTTCTCAGCATCATATCCAAACTGAAAAACAGACAGATAAGGGCTTTCAGCATTACTGCAGGGATTGAAGGGATGGGAGGTCAGCCTTTTAGTGCTCAGACCGTACGCTGCACTTCATCAAATTGGTCTGCATGGTTGTCATCCTAGAAGGAAGCCTCTTCTAAATATAATGCACAAGAAAGCTTGCAAACAAATTTGCTGCAGACATGCAAACTAAGAACCAGCATTGGAACCATGTCCTGTGGTCTGATGAGACCAAGATAAATCTATTTGGTCCAGATGGTGTCAAGTATGTGGCAGCAATCAGGTGAGGAGTACAACGACGAGTGTGTCTCGCCTACCGTCAAACATGGTGGTAGGAGTGTCAGAATCTGGGGCTGCATGAGTGCTGCTAGTATTAGGGAGCTACAATTCATTGCGGGAAATGTGAATTCCAACATGTACTGTGACATACTGAAGCAGAGCATGATTCCCTCCCTCCAGAAACTGGGTAGTAGAGCAGTGTTCCAGCATGATAATGACCCCAAACACACCCCCAAGATGACCACTGGTTTTTTAAAGAGGCTGAGGGTAAAGGTGATGGACTGGCCGAGCATGGCTCCAGACCTAAACTCCATAGAACACCTCTGGGGCATCCTGAAAAGGAAGGTGCAGAAGCACAAGGTGTCAAATGTACACCACATGTTGTGATGGAGGAGAGGAAGAGGATTCCAGTGGGAAACTGTGAAGCTCTGGTCAACTCCATGCCCAAGAGAATTAAAGCCGTGCTGTTAAATGATGGTGGCCGCACAAAATATTGACTTTTCACATTTTCACTTAAGCCTAGTTCACACTACAGGATTTTAAGCCTGATTTGGAAGTTAACGAGCTTGCCGACATATCATGCTGTGATTGGGGAAAAATCTGCGGGTGCTCGGCAGTCTTTATGTGTGAACTACTAAACAATGCATCAAAGAGGCTCGCTGATGCGCCGCAGACACCTCGCAGACAAAAATCCATTATCTAGCATGCTGAATATTCCACAGTAGTCGGCCGACTCGACACCACATGCGGTCAGTTGTAGTGATAAGCTGCTGCCAATGAGAGAGAATATTAGCATGAGCTGAATAGCTATGTGCTCAGGAGCTCAACAGAAACGTCTGTGATTGGCCAGAATGGGCATTGATGCTTTCACTTCGTTCTGCCTTAACACAGACACAAGAGTAGGCTATATTAACAGTGGAACTTGAGTTCTGTAGCTATTAGCATTACCATACTTAACATTCTGACCATTCTCATATAGACGTCATAATGTCACGTCATATTTACATTCAAAGCTTCTGTTGAGATATTAAAATTAAGCTTTGAATGTCAGTCATCATATTTTATGACACCATTACCCTAAAAATATTATCTTTTTGGTAATACAGCCTATAAATATGTAGTTAAGATACAAGAACACGCAAAGGTCTGGTCCTTGCTTTCATTTTCACTTTCAAACAGGAGCTATTTCTCTGCACAGAATCTGCTGTTTTGAAAGATATATCTGGAGTAAATTTATGCTTTTGCTATCAGAAAGTTATGTTTATGTTAGCAGGAAGTTGCTAGGCAAAAAATGCATGCATATTTAAAGTCACAGCGAAAAGTAGCAGACATGCATGCAGTCATTTTGACCAATATGGTAATTAAAAGTAGAAATGCTCAGTTATTTACTGTTTTGTAATTTAAATATTAACAATGTTAGTAAGAAATACACAGAAATTAAGGAAACGTCAGGGTGTTATAGATATGTTAGTTTTATTAAACTAAAAGAGTTAAAAGAGTTATTAAATTACAAAAATTAAAAACTGTGTATCTCTCCACTTGAACCTTGCAGATGAGTGATTGATCTGCTGACGCATAGGGGTGTACTCACTTTTGTTGCCAGAGGTTCAGCTATTATTGGCTGCATTTTTTGCAATTTTGAAGGGACAAAAAATTATAATGCTTTACACACTTACAGTGACTACCCTTTTCATTATGTCAAAGAGTCATTTCTGAAGTGTTGTCCACTGAAAAGATATAAATAAATATTTTCAGAAATGTAAGGGGTATACTCTCTTTTGTGACATACTGTATTCTCATTGTTAAATATCGTTTTCATCTCTGTTAAGGATTCACAATTTGCATAATTAGTATCATCAATATATTAAAAAAAAACAGTGGTCCTATTATTTACATTTCACTGCAAGCAATTCTAGAGGTTTTCTGCAAATGCAAACTTTATTGTACATAATTTTAAAAACTGTGCATTTTATAATGTTTTTATGGGTAATTTAAAGGGCACCTAGGTTACCCCTTTTTTTAGATTTATTATGAATCTTTTGTGTCTCCAGAATTTGTCTAAAGTTTCAGCTTAAAACACCCATCAGGTTTTTTATTATACCTTTTACAAGATTCTATTTTATACATTTTTGCACAGATTGGCTGTTTTGCTGTACTGTGCCTTTAAGGCTAGTCCTCCCCGCCCACCATTTCTACGTGCCTTTCTGCGTGCCTTAATCTCCTCCAACGGCTGCGTCAGACAACACACAGACATAAAGGAAGCAGATCTCACGTAGCGTTTGTGAGCAATACTACAGTAAGAACTTTACCAATGAGTTTTTGATGCAAGTGTTGTGTTAAGTAACAACGTTGAGTCACACACAATGTCGTTACAAAGTTCACGCGCACACACACAGACACACACTCACACACACACACATATCCAGCACGGACATGATAGGCACATACATACAGACAGCGTGCGTTTAGCTTTGCACTCTTTTTGCACGCAAATGTGACAGGATACAGGTTAATCTCTACTGCTGTATTGATATCTATTATGTTAATCTACAAAATTAAACCTGATTTAACGTCCACAAACAGGGATTGAAGCGTCTTCCTTTATAATTGGCTGTGTTGATGAAGTAAAGCTGAAGTGAATTGCTATAATTCATTACACACATGCACTGTTTTAAAACATTTTAAACTTGTGAAACTCACTCTTCTTGATCACATTTGATGATGATTGATGATGCTAGCAAACTGAACAGACCTTTTATTCCCGGTTGCTTTGCGCTCGTCTTCTTTTGTTGATATGATTATACACATGACTACCGGGACGAGTTACGCAGCTGTCAATCAATTCGGTGGGCGGGGGAACCGCACTCCTACGTCAAGTTGTGGTTGGTCTGAAAACCGCTCCAATTGGTCCACCGTTTTTATGTTGTTAAATTGAAAAAAAAAGGACTCAGTGCGTTTATATCACCCCAATATGACCGCCTATACACTATACCTACACATATTTCTGTCCAAACAGCTTGAAAAGTAGATTTTTCACCATAGGGGCCCTTTAACAAAACATTTTAATTACATTTTTTAAGTCATAAACATAAAAGCAATACTACAGTAGCAATGACTATCTATCATAACCTAAAAAAAATAACCAAATGTCAGGTTCAAGCTGAATTTAGATCTTGTTGTTGTGTTTTTCCTTACAGCTTTAGAGTGAAATATTCTGTTGATGGAGCAGAGAGTCTAAAGGCTGACATGTATATTCCACTGTGACTGATTACTGTATAAACAGAGTAAGTACTTGTCTGCTGGAGGCGGGGTCAGATTGCAGCTGTCTCTCTGGAGGCTCCATGGCAATCTCATTCTGACGGAAAATTCGATGATGCCGTAGTTGCATCACCCACTGTTCAAACAGATGCCGAGTCTTTGCCTGTGAATGTCACAGTAAATGCAGCACAATAAGAATGTGAATTCTCAAAATAAGAACAGTTGTTTTGTGTATATATGTCAATACCTTCAGGTGATAGATACTGTCCTCTGTGTCCAGGTCGATGCACATGGACTTTTTCTTCATGGCCATGACAGAAAGACCAACATCAATGCGGCCTCGTAACCTCCCTTTCTTTAGCTGAGGAATCAATCACATAGAAATGAATGAAACAACATCTCTGATAGGATTTAAGCAAGTTTACTTACTGTAACATAAGTGTGTGTGATATTCGTTTCAAGTTTAATTTTATAGGGCTTTTCACAATAATTACTGTTTCAAAGCTTTACAAAAGGTGCACATTATTGTATTACAATTAAAATCAGAAAAGTTAAGGTTATTGGTTACCAGAATTGGGGAAAGTTTTTAAAAGTAATGCATTACATTATTGAGTTACTCCCCGAAAAATAACTAGTTGTGTTACTTAGTTACTTTTTATGTTAAGTAATACGTTAAGTTACTTTTCCTTTCCTTGCTGAGGCTTAATCTCTTTCAATCAAATCAATGAGAATATGTCTGTTGTAGTGAAATGTAAGGCTCTGGCATCTTGGTTTCTATCCGTTCCTGAACTCTCCCAGGAGTGTGGGATTCAATGTGAATACGTTCATTTTAATTCAGCAATTAATTTTTTAAAAGTTTATTGATAAAACAAAAAATTAACTCGCTTTAAATTTTTTAAAAAGTAACTAAAATATTACTACTTCATTTTTTAAAGTAATGCATTACTTTACTCGTTACTTAGAAAAGTTATATTAATTTATTACATAACTTGCGTTACTTGTAATGCGCTACCCCAAATAGGGCCGGTAAAAGATTCTAACAGTATGATAACCTTTGATAAAAATATCACAGTTTCACAGTTTTGTGATCACTGCTCTAAAATATACTCTTTTTAAATGTCTGGGTAAAAAACAAGAACTTTTTTTCCGCTTTGAACACAATGGCTGCATCCGATGGATGCTACGCTATCCCATGATGCACCGCGAGAGAATTCATGAATAGGAGTGGGTAGGTCACGTGATGATGACAATATGGCATCCACAGTATGTCCGAGTTCCATTCATACTAATCGCATTCATAATGTATAGAACGTACTTTTCTATCGATCGAGTAGTAAATTCAAATACAGTACCTACTGAGTAGTAGGCGATTTCGGACGCAGCTAATATATTTTATTTTGAGAGACATTTACAATATTTTGAAACAGTAAATATGTCAGGCTAATAATTCAATTGAATCATTGACCTCTGCTGTCTTTATTAGTTTCAAAAACTCAGATTTCTTTGCAATTTAAACTGCCATCATTGGATATCTTTTCTGCTGAAGATACTGTTGTCCGAAAAAAAAAATAACAAAAAAAAATCTTGCATATACCGAAGAAATAGTATAACAGAAAATGTTGGTGGGTTTTAAAACCTTGACTTTCAAAACCGCAGTATACCTTGAAAACAGTTATCGTCCCATGCCTAACCCTCCAACACTGTTAGTTACTATAAATGTATTAGTTAGTATATGTAGATGACTAGGTTTTCACACTCACATCAGTGCCAGTCTTGGCATATGTAAGGATCCCCCTTTCAAGCAGGAAATATCTCTGTTAAATACAAGCGGAGAAGAAAAAAAATAGCTTTTTTTAAGCACATTTAGGTTACACATAATCATTTAAATATCAATAAGTTGACAAAATCACATGAGCACCTTATGCCAGCCTTTCATTGGCCACTTCCTCTTTTTTAACAGCAAACCTTCCTGCTTCTCAGGCATTTGGATATTTCCTATCAATCCCTGCAAATCCTCAACCACCTCCCAACTGCCCTAAAGAAGAAGAAAAAACAAAACAAGATAGAAGGACAGAGATGTAACTTTGAATAAAAAGCTGTGTCAGAAAAAAAACAACAACAACAACTTTCCTCTAGACATATGGAGATATTCAGTAATTCAATTTACCTTGATAATGAACATCCACAATATTGATATCATGGGCACATAAAAATAATGTAAAAAATTGTTATTTACATTTTTACAATGTCTTTTTAGAACACTCAGATTGTTGCATTTCAGTGGTTCTCCAAATGCTTAAGGCTTAATAGGCAATTTACTTTCAAATATAAACAAGGTATTGTAGCTTGCTACATGCTAAATAACTAATAAAAAAATTCTGTAACTTTTATAGGGCTATTTTTGTTAACACTTTACAATGTAGCTAAACTTGCATCACAACAGAAACTCCACAAACTTTTATTAATCTTTAGTAATATTTATTTTTTTGTTAATGACTATTAATGTATTAATATCAAAAGTTGTAATCATTTTATTAATCTGAGTTAATAAATAGCAAAATTCAGTTGTTCTAACTAATATTAACATGGTAATTGTAATAAATGTGGTTATTTCTCACTGTTGATTCTATTGCATAAACTTACTTTACAATTCTTTTACAATTTGATTTGTTTAAAACATTTACTCTGAACACGTATATAAAATAAAGCAATATACAAAATTTTTTTCTGGTTATTATAACCGTTGAAGTCAAACTTTTTTGTAAATTAGGTCATATCTTGATAATGCTGTATATTGTGATAAAAGCTTTAGCAATTCAATTGCAATAAGAAATTTGATAACATTATTTCCTCTCTATGCTGATGTAGATGATAGCAAATAATGTCATCACAACTTAAGTCAAAGTATGATCATAATCCACTGCTATAATATAAAATGTAATAATTTCACGCTTAATGTTATGACAAATGAAATCATTTAAGTTCTCAATCCACCTCTAAACTTACTTGTCTTGCCTGTCTGTTGTCATCCGATGAAGAATTACTCTCTTTCCGTTGTTGAAATGGTGTGACAGGTGACGTCTTGGGAGACAGTGGTGACAATTGCTCATCTGAACTCATCTTGCAATTGACTTACTGTGAAGACAAAAAAGGCAACCCTCAATGCAAAATGACAGTACCTGTGTTACATCAAGTGGCCAGCAGAGGGCAAAACACACAGACAATTATAAGAAGTGTGTGGCAAATACTGTCAGAAAATGATAGCGAAGGCAGAAAAATCAATTAATCTGTACATATATATTAAGATAATAGATATATTGACTTGGATGGAATCATCAAATAATTCATATAATTCAAAGTAAATTGAACAGTTGAAAAATGTTAAAGAAATGGCTTCCATAAACATGAAAATTGATTTTTCTTCCTTCCATGATGGTTAGTGGCTACTATAAACTATTTGATTTCCAACATTCTTATTAACACCTTCTTTTGTGTTAAGCAGAATATTAATGAAATGTCTGAAACAACTTGAATGCGAGCAAACGAAGAGTAAATTTTCACATTTACTTAATAGTCTGAAGGGAAGAAAAAATTCAAAATAAATAAATAAATAAATCGAATGAAGCCAAATGAATATTTTTACACTAAAAACATTATAATGTTTATAAACTTTTATATAAATTTTTATTTGATAAACTTTTATGTTGAAACTTACAAAAACCCCATGATGATTAAACCAGTATGAACAGTTAAACTTTGACCATTAAAATGGCATCCAAAAAAAAAAAAAAAAAAAAAAAAAAAAAGCAAGCAAATAAATCTAGCTTATCTATTTATCAAACTTAATCTGGGAATTATGCTACTTTTGTCACGAATAACTAGACACAGGATTTTTTTTTTCATTTAAAACCTTAAAGGGCACCTATTTTACCCCTTTTTCAAGATTTAAGAGAAGTCTTTTGTGTCTTCAGAATGTGTCTGTAAAATTTCAGATCAAAACACTCATGACATTATTTATAGTTCACAGTATATTTATAGTATATGATTTATATTTAACCTGTCAGAATATTGGAATTTTCTGTTCTGAACACAATGTAGCTGTTTTTGTTGACTGTACCTTCAATGTTAGTTCACCCACCGTTACCACGAGTCTGTCAGAGTATCAATCTCTATGGCTGCATCAGATAAACAGCACAGTGACAGGCATGAAGTAAGCAGATCTCACATAAAGTTTGTGAGAAATACTACAGTGAGAACTTTCCCAATGATTATATGATGTATTTGTTGTGGAGTTAATTCAAACCTTTCTGCGATGATGAGTCACACACAATGTCGTTACAAAGTTCATGCACAGTGTGTGCGTTTAACTTTGAACAGCAAATGTGACAGAATACATGTTAATATGCACTGCTTTATGGATATCCGTTATGTTAATGTACAAAATAAACCTCAGTGTTTCCTCTAGGATTTTTTCCAGATGTGGCGGCAGGCCTTTTTCTACACAGATCTACCAACTACCTGTGGCGTTATTTCAATGACAAATGTCGTGAGCACAGTATTAGAAGTCGAGATCACATTCATGTAATAGCCTACAGCATGCAGATCTCTTTGCTTGAGCGCCTCTGCTCGTGCACAAAACTTCTTGCACGGCCCTCAAATATAAGCCGCTTTAAGAGCGCGCAGATCTTCTTGTGTGCTCTCAAATAAACGCTGCTGAAGTGCGATTTAGTGCGTTTATGTCTCCATCATTTATCAGATTTGCTAGGAATATTTATGAATGTCTCTGATAGACCTACAGAGCGATATTAATGCATCGTGAAGTAAAGTGAAAAGGCTATACGTCATGTTTGCTGACCTCACGCATCATGCACCTGTCAGTCAGTCAGTCAGCACGTAACCTTAAAGGGTTAAACAAATTACGCACAGCACTACTACGGTTACAAAAAAAGTTTGCGCTGTTATAATTCACTTACCTTTTAATACGTTTTAGTGCGATTATTACCCGCTATTAAAAAAATAAAATGTTTTGAATGGAAAGCTGTATTGTAGCTGTGGCGAGATGAATTTTGGCGTGGCACCCCGCCATGGAAGAATGAATGTAGCGGAAACCATGAACCTGATTTAAAATCCACAAACCAGGATTGAAGTGTCATCTTTTATAATTGTACTGACATGCGGCTGTGGTGATAAAGACTGCAAAATCGCTGTAATTCATTACAAAAATGCAGTGTTTTTAAAACGTTGTAAACTCTTAAAACTCATTCTTGATCACATTTGATGATGATTGATGATCACAGAGAGCCGAACAGATCTTTTAACCCCAGTTGCTTTGCACACGTTCTGTCTTGTGGAAATGATTATATGTGTTACTTCGGAGACATGTTAATACGCGGCTGTCAATCAATTTGTTGGGCGGGGAAACCGCACTCCTACGTCACATTGCGGGGGGCCTCAAAATGGGAAGGATTGGATCCTATTTTAACTTCAGTAAATTAAAAAAAAAGAAACTAATTGTGTTTCAATCACTCCAATATGACTGTGAACACACTATACCTACACAGTTCTGTCCAAACAGCTTACAAAAGATGACTTTCATCATAGGTGCCCTTTAATATTGCAAGGGAAACCTTTGGAAGAAAATTAACATAATTGGCATCAAAAAGTTAGATAAACAAAACTGAAGGAACAAATAACGTTTATCGGGTTGTTTGTTCAGACAGTACTTCATCTCTCCTGAGTCGAGAGAGAGAGAGAGAGAAAGAAAGTGTGTGTGCATCTGTTTGTGTGTGTCTGTTTTCGGAACGCGCTGTTTTGGCTGCACAGGCACGTATGTTCTAAACCTGGGACACACTGTTCTTGTGCCCCTATCCTTTCTTCTTTCAGTGGATCATGCAATAGGTTACAACTCGCATTCAAACACTCACTTGAGTATGAACAAAAAGAGCTGCCGGTTTATTCTCTCAATTTTAACCCATTAAAAAGACATTTAGATACAATAACATGCAGATTTGAGTGGGTTGCAAATGACACTGCATCAGAAGCAATTATTTATAACACCACAAGACCTTTTGCAATGGCAAGCATTTGAAAGTGCGTGGAAAACTTTCTGAAACATGGGTTTGCTTGCATGGTGCAAACATTTGAAGTGTTGCTGTCACAACAGAGAAACAGACTTTCAATCAGAAACCAACCTTTTAAACTCTTGTGTGCAATATCTTTATGGAGGAGTTTCTAGATTTATGACAAGGTCAGATGATTCATTCATCCACTCTGGTTGTGTTTAACAGTATCTAAAGGCTAAGCTCACCCAAAATGAAAGTTCTGTCATTATTCACCCTTTACTTTCTCCATACCCTTGCCCTTGACTTCCATAATATGATAAGCAAATTCTATTGAAGTCAATGGTTACATATTTCCAACATTCTTCAGTAATTTCTTTGAGTTTAACAGAACAAAAAAACTCAAGTAAAGGGTGAGTAGGCATGGGCCGGTAAAAGTTTCAGATGGTACGATAACCTAAAAATAATATATTTAATAAAAATACCAAGGTTTCACAGTGTCACGGAATTGTGATTGCTGCTCTAAAATAAGTTCTTTTTAATTGTCTGAGTAAAAATAAACAACCTTTTTCCCCCATTGAACACAATATATTTTATTTTAGGAAACATTTATAATATTTTGGAACAGTAAACATGTCAGGCTAAATATTTCAAATAAATCATTGACTTCTGCTGTCTTCATTAGTTACAAAAACACAGATTTATTTACAACACATAAACAAACATTAAAAAACTTAGATATACCTTAGGAACAGTATAACAGAAAATTTTTGTGGTTTTAAAAGCTTGACTTTCCCAAACCGCGGTAAACCTTATAACCGGTTATTGTCCCATGCCTAGGTAAACGATGACATAATTTTCATTTATGGGTGAACTATCCCTACATGAGGTGTTGATAATGGTCCCATCCATAATAGACTGGTTTTAACTTTACCTCAAATGTTATTTGTAGTCCTTGTTTATTTTCTCAATAACTGACCAACAAAAATACAGTATAATTAAGATACAAAATTAAATGAAATTCGTTGCAAAAAGATAATTTTTAAACAAAAATATATGAACAATGAATGCAACTGTGTGGATGGTTGAATTGCTTTGCTCCATGGAATATAAGGATTTAATTAATGTACTATTGTATTAATGTATTAAGGTTTATTTATCATATAAACCTTGTCATATATTTGCTACAGTTTTTAATACAAGTCATTATTTTAAAGATTATGTCTTGAGCATCTGATTTTTCCTCGGTGTTGATGTGCTTTAATTTTCTTCGTCTCATTCATGGCAGGTTTAAGTGAGGTTTTAAGCCTGCCATGCACTATTAAAGTGTTTAATAAAAAACTGGCCTCAGACAGTTTAGTTTAGTCTTCGTCAAACCCGCAGGAAAATATTAGGCTTTGCTGAAAGGCTGGTTATTTTACCATCGATGAGGGTCAATAGTGGTAGCCTATTACAGATTTCAACGAATATATCTTAATATTAAACAGGAAACATAAACTGGACCACAACAGATCCTACCAATGTTGTAACAAATGCTCAAATAATGTAGCCTAGTTCACAGCAAGCACCATGTTTTAAGTTAGATTGTGTGGTCTGTCATATACAGTAGGCCTATAGGTCTGTTATTTTTACTAAAGAAGATATTTTATTTGAGTTTATGATTAGCACATATAGAAGCTATATTATGTTAAAAAAACTGTGCAGTATCGGTAGATACTCTTTTTGGATTGATCATTTCCAAAAAATTGTATCGGTGCATCCCTACTGTTAACAATGTATAAACTAGTGATTCTTCAGAATCACGAAACACAGTTGGTTAAAAAAAGAATTATCATTGGTGCACAGCTCATATGATAAATAAGCCCATTTCCTTAAACATTTCCTGAAACCAAAACAGTACTATAAAATACAAGCATACGCAAACAAAAAACAAGGGTTTTGTTATTTTGGTGAAAACTTTATTACTTTCATGGCATGGCAGACATTTGGCATGGAATTGCTCGTTTACCAAATCAGATAAACATCAAGAGCTAAATCTGAATGTTGCATAAATAATATTTTTGAATTTAGTTCTGTTATTATAAAGAGGGAAAAATAGGTAAAAGGTCACAAATTACCAATGATAAAAAAAATGGAAGTTGTGGCAACCAGGGGAACCGCTACCCTACCAATCTACATAGTAATTTTCACTTCAGACTCACACACACGGTAACAAATGCTGCAAGGTTAAAGACAGTTCTGAGGCCTGTTGCACTAATCGAGTTGAACAAACTCCAGGTTGCAGAGTAAGTTTCAGGTTGACAAATCCAATGCAAAAATTAGGATACATTGTTTCACTATGGTTGATATAAACATTCTCTGTTAAGTCAGGGTTTAACACAGAGTTAGCAATTAACACTGGATAGCATGCACATAAAAATATGACAAGTGCAGCAAACAGCCAATCACACAGAACATGAGAGAGTCAGTCAGTTTTAATGATTTCTTGCGAGAGTCAGCACAATTCACTTGACGGTTGAAGATGGAGATATCACTGCCAGAAATAATCAATTTAAACACAAGGTTGATGCAGTGAAAGTCTGATAAGGCAAGTTAAAGAAAACATTATTATATCAATGCAAATCAATCATTTATTTTAATAATTTTAATAAACTCAAAAAGACATTGAATAAAAACGTATATGAATATTTAAATGTAATTATTAAAGCCATTAGTAGCAATAATTGTCGATTCAAATGTATTTGAATATATATTTAAATATTATAATTGACATAATATAAACAAATTATTATAAATAAAAAAGCAAAAAAAGAAGCATGGAAACTGGCAATGGCTTTATTGCATCAGATATAGGTCACAGCTGATTAATCCAGTTTGGGTCTGCAATCTCTAAACCGGAATAAAACTTGCTCCGGAGCAGGTTAGCCATGTAGCTCAAGTTACCACGGTGACAAAACTTGATCAAAACCAAACTGCCTTCTCGAGCCCAAAAACTCAGTGTTTGCTCAAACTAAACGTGAACTTGCAACAGGCCTCTGGGAGGTCATTTATCCAAACAATTTTGATTTAAGACTTTGGCTCAGGTATTTCTGAGTGAACAAATCAACCTTTGGTCCACTGATCAGTAAAATAATCCAGTCACAGGAATATGCAGCAAGACAAATCTTAAACAAATGTGTTTTTAAAACTTATTCAAATGCTTTCTTATGTTATTATAAAAGTATGCCCCTCAATTGAGCATTTATTTGTGTATTTTATTATTTTATGCACATCCTGACATTTACATATATTAAGCAATATATAAGCTAACATGACAGAATGATGGTCTTAAAGGGATAGTTTACTTGCCAATCATGTTATTCCAGACCCTGAGACCTTCGTTTATCTTTGGAATGCAAATCAAGTTATTTTACACCAAGCAGAAGAAACTTGAATAAAGTTTTTATTTTTATACAATATTTTTTATTTGAGCACAAAAGTATTCTTGTGGTTTAATAATATTCTGACTGAACTTCTAAAGGTCAATAGCTTGGAAGCACATGTGGGTGAGTGATTAATAATAGAAAATTTACAAATGGACTTTTTACATTCAAGTGTGTTGTTTGCAAGTGCAAAATGCAACATTCATTCGTTACAAGTTCTGTGACCAGTGTTTTCATGCAAGCACAATAAACTTGTGTCTCTGGAGGGTTCCATAATATTTAAATCAGCAACGCAATCTAAAACTGTAGAACAAACTGTAGAGTCAAAAGACTCTTTTTCAACGATGTAGGCGCCAAGTCTAAAGCACATGGTGCAAAAGCATTAAGGGCATGTGTGAATCCACTTTTCTAATTTTAAAAATGTAAAAACATGTTTTGTACCGGGTGCATGATCCAAAATAGTTGTGCTTATTCTCTGAATGAGTTATGGGTGTGTTTGAGCATTTAAACCAATCATAGTCACATTTCCCATTCCCCTTAAGAGCCTCTTGCGTCATGCCATGGCGCATTTGCTATTTACATGGTGGACTTTGTTAGTGGAAAAACTGGAAGCTTTACTAGGGACAAAAAAAATAAGCCTCCTCCATTTGGCCTCTTTACTTTCTTTTTATTTTACTTTTACTCTTTACTTCACTTTCATGGGTAGGGAAACAGTGTTGTACGCACTCCACTGCAGACATTCATTAGCCTACATATTTAATTGCAATTGTTAAGCACAAAGATTTGATTCAAAACTACTTCTAAATTCAGTTCTAATTTCCAGCAAACAAATAAATAATCAATAATAACAGTGTGGAGTTATATCCAAACACATCTCCTATTCTTACAGTATGTCCCATATGGTGATTCATACGTCTCCAAAACCTGACAGGTGGACAAATCTAAGTTTGTTTTTATTAAAACAAATCTAAATATGCATGGAATAAATAATACTGCTAATAATAACAATAATAATAATAATAATAATAATAATAATAACAACATTATACAAATGCAGATTGTCATGAATAAACTAAAAAAACCTGACATGAAGGCATGGAGGCAGTGGTTTTTATATTTATGTAGAAAATAATAATTTTTGTAACATTTTAATCCTTTAATTTTTTTCCTATGTAAAGATATTTGTGTATTGCTGTACATCCTGTGTGTATGTGTACATGTTTTGGACTTGCATATAACTACTATGCTCTGGACCAGCTTTTACTTGGTAAACAGCTGTCTATTTTAGTTCCTCAAAATAGCAACAATGCGCCTTAACACACCTTCTTTTTAGCCTGGAACACCCACGAATCCACAAAGTGGCGCAAATGGATTTGTTATTGAAACAACATGACGCAAAACATGAAAATTAGGGTTGCGCTAGTCCAAAAATAGCAACAACTCGCACCAAACACATCTTACGCCTTGTTGCACCGGGTGAATGGTAGGGCCCTAAATGTGAAAACACAATCTGATATTTAATAAATACTACTATATAATAATGCTAAAATAAAATGTCACAGGCAAACACTCTGAATGACCACAAACATCTACAAACACCCTTATCATAGAGTACATCCACACCCAGCAACACATACATGCATGCATGTGTGTAATGTTTACATAATGTTAAATCTTTATGTTAAAACTATGGGAGTATGTGGATAGGGAAAACACAGCGACACCACAGACTACTAATGCTTTGGTCATTCTCATGATATGAGTCACCAGGGCAAATTTGTGGTGAATACACAAAGCACACACACAAAAGGTCCTCTTGTATATGTGAGTCAAATTTGCCTTGGGATAAACATGTTGGTATGCCATACAAAGTAAGTTTCCTATAATTCAAAAGGGGTCATTTGCTTGCTTCTTTTTAATTTATGCGTGTTTGAAAAGTTGAGTATAAATACCAGTACTTCAGTGCAGGTTTTCTAATCTAAATGTCTGATTTTTGTTTAGTTCACAGAGCCAGACTTGTCTAAAGCTTGGCTGAGGTATGCCGGCAAGCAAGCGTGCACAACTCCTCTGAATAGATGTTGGTGTTTAGGGGGAAATTAATTCCTGTGGTTTTGCATCCTCCCATTTGTACACACTACAAACACTCCTCCAGGAACTGCCTTGCTTTCTATGTTGTGAATATAAAGTATACTTCAACTTATTTACATTACTGCTAATTGACCATATTGTGTTGTACATTATGTACTAGGCATGGGGCGATAACCATTTTCAAGGTATACCGTGGTTTGGAAAAGTCCAGGTTGTAAAACCGCCAAAATTTTCTGCTATATGGTGGTATGTGTAAGGTATGTGTACGATTTTTTTTGTTTAACAGTATCTCCAGCTGAAAAAATATCCAAAAATGCTGTTTTAAATTGTAAAGAAATCTGTTTTTGAAACTGATGTAGTCAATAGCTATGTTTCCATCTAAAACTGCAAATTACCTTTATGCACAAAACTGGAACATCACATTAACGATGTGCGAATAAAGCAACGTTTTCATTCAACGAGTCAAAGAGAACAAAATCGTCACTTCCTGATTATCTGGCGCCAAATATCAACAGTAAAAACAGAATTTACTGTGTTAGGAGAAGCTGCATTAATCTTTTCTTTATTTAATAAATGATTTGGGCCTCAGAAAGCAATCCTGACATGTAGTGAACGCACGGTAGTGTTTAAAGGCGTGACATGCGGAGCGCAGAGGCTCTTAATTCTGCAGGTCATTAATAAAATAATAACACTAATACTAAAATGGTTAAGGCATTTTAGAATGACCAAAACAGCATGTGGTCAACCTGCTGGTTTGTTCATTCACACACATTTTATCTCTTATAACAAAATCACATGACCTTTTTTAATGCGCATACTGCAGTTTGTGCAGTGAAAGTGATTCCATCGCAGTTTATGCTCGTCTTTTCTTATTGAATAAAAAGTTTATCCTACTTAGTTATGTGCATGTTATTTATGCGCATTTTCAAAATTTATGCGCATCTTGGCATTTCAGTCAACCAATTTTTTATGTGCATATACAAAATGGGGGGATGGAAATGTAGCTATTGATAAGGTCTATAGATTAAAGGGTTATCAACAATCGATCATCAAGTAATCATTAACATCCCTAAATGAAATATATTAAAGGATATTTCACCCTAAATTCACCATACTCACCATTAAAAGGATAGTTCATTCAAACCTGAAAATTCTGTCCCCATTAACCCACCTTTTACTTGTTTGAAACCTTTACTTTTTTCTGATGTTGAACAATAAAATACAATAACTTGTAGGGTAATATCTTTGGTTGTTGACAACTGAAAAACGCTGAAAAATGGTTAAGATTGTTTGTTTGTTTTTTTTTTTTTTTTTTTTTTTTTTTTTTTTTTTATTATTATGTTGTCAGAAAAATGTTAAAACATTTTACAAAATCTGTTAAATCAGCTGCACAAAAGTGACTAGCATGCTGAAAAGCCTTTAAAATTAATTTATATAAAGATTTGACATTTATTGTGATAATTATCAATATCGATTGATATTGTGATTTTTATTTTATTTTTTGCCATGTCGCATGTTTGCTAATGTTTGGTTGCTATGTGAACATTTATGGTCCTGCACTTGGTTGCATTGTGAAATTCCTAGCAAATGTGTTTCAGTAAATGTTTTGTTCAGTTGCAACAGGCTGAGCTCTCTTGGCCACCATACTGATGACATTTGTAGATATTTAAACTTTTCATGTGTCTTGTATGGTGAGTCTGAATAACCTATGATGTAAACATACAAGTTGCCCACGCAGTACAATCAGATTTAGCTGTAGGGCCAAACAAAAGAAAAAAGTCAAATGGGAACTGACATTGTTCATACTGACTTTTTTTGGTATGTGAACAGAACGTGGGTTTAAGTATTGCGCACACACAAAATATGACGACTGTCCCTGTATAATACAAGTCAATCATTAACACCACACACTGTAACATGGGTGGGGGTGTAGACTGACGGTAATGTGGGACCAAGGGCACAGAAGCATATCAAAGATACACTTATGACAAATACAAACTCATCTCAGGCCAGATTAAAAAGTGTAAAGGTCATTAGACTCAAATGAACAGCTATTGTGGGAGAAAGTCAAACAGAAAAGTGCAGCTGACATCAGTGACTTTATAAATGGAAAACCAAAAAAACCCTTAAGGTGTTTGAAATGTGCTTCAGTCACATGACTTCAAAGCATGATCTTAAGGGGAAAATGAAAGTTAACTACTGTACATTAAGCATATTGAATATTACCACACAACTTTTTGTAATTGGTTTGTGTCAGACCAAAAAATTAACCCACTAAGGAGTCAATCTGACAGTCGACAGTCAACTCTTCAAAGAATGCACACAAAGTATTGTGTTGTAATAAGATTTAAAGCAATTTATTCAAGCATAAATTGGGCAAGAGTACATTTGGGGAAAACCTATAAGAAAGGTCACAAGCCACGCAAGTCATTTCAAACTCACATAAACCCACCTAGCATATCTCAGCAACATTATGAAAGTCCTAGAAAATCCTAGTGATCATAACAACACTGTGATGGGGAACAATATTTGAAGTTCTTCCTCATTGTCTAAATGAAGGTACTAAAAGCTACATAAAATGGTAGGTGAAAAGAAGCACAAAAAGTTATATATCTGAATTTATGCTGCAACATCAAGTACAACAGAAAGGCACAAGGGATAGTTCATCCAAAAATGAAAATCACTTTCATCAGCCATCTTTCACTGACTATACTTGTTTAACACAAAAGAAGATATTTTGAAGAGTATACGCAACCAAACACTTATTGGACTTGTTGACTTCCATAGTATTGTTTCTGCTTCTATGGAAGTCAAAAGTCAAGTCAAGACAAGTAATTTTCATTTTAATAGCAATTTTACAATGAAGATTGTCAAAAGCAGCTTGTGTTAGAATGCTGGTGTAATTCTAGTTAAATGAAAATTGATTCAATTTAATTTAATACAAATTTCACTGTTGAAGTTCAGTTCAGTTTAATTCAGTGCAGTTTAATTTAAAAAAAAATCACAGTTGAAGGCCACTAAGGTTGCTTTCACACTTGTTTCAATTTCCTGGACCGAACCCAGGTTCGATTGCCCCCCCTTGCCAACTTTTCAGCTACAGTAGTTTGTGTTCACATAATCTGTTTCCCCTCTGAACCCCGGTACGCTTGTATCATCAAGCTGCTGTTTTATGTACAGTTGTTGCTAGGCATATCACAGTCATTCTGCTTTTGCTGAATCTTTTGTGTTTGTTACCAAAATCAAAATACAGAGAGCCACTTGTGTCTATGTGCCACAAAAAAATATATTAAAAACGTTCAGAACATCACGCAATGTCTGCAGAACTCGTCTGTAGGGGAGACCAGCAGACATTATCACTGTTTGCCCTGCGTCGGTCCCGCTTGCCGCCAAGGTAGGTGAAACACAGACATACACAAGCGAATGAACATTATGAAAACTAAAGTTTGTTGTACAGTTGGTGGTTCACTTTCGTTGTTTGGTACACTTGCATGCATATCAGAAGTAAACTGTACCAGAGTTTGCACAATCCGTACCTCACACCACCTCGTTCAGGCGGACCCGGGTACTGTTCGTGGGTGCGCACCCGAGTTCAGAAGACAACGTTCACACTATAGCCAAACGTACCATACTCTGTCGGCAAACGAACCTGGGTGCAGACTAGTGTGAAAGCACCCTAAGAAACAATTTCACTAGCCCCAACCAAGCAAGTCAGAGGCAACGGTGGTAAGGAACCAAAACTGCACCACCTGACCGAAGTGAAGAACAAATCTTGAGAGAAACAGGTCCAAAATTGCCTACTACTCAAGTAGGTACTACATTTGAATTTACTGCACGACTGTTAGAAACGTACAGTCAATAAACATGATAGCACATGATAGCGTAGAGTCCATCGCATACACACTTCAGAATCTCGCCGGAAGTAGTAGATCATACAGGTACATGTCGCGTACTGTTTTTCGAATACTATGAATTCGGAAATAACGCTCAGCTTCCATACAGTTTTAATGTACTATATAGTATGGAATTATGCGATTTCAGCCGCAGCCCAGATTTAGTCATGGTGACCATTTCTCCTCTGGCCAAATGAAAAGATGCAGAGCTGCAGTCTAAAAGATGGCAGAGGGCTTGAAAAGTATGAGCTTTCTTTGTGAAGGTGTAGCAGGCCCATAAAGGACAAATCAATTTTGTCAGGTTTTTGTTGTTGTTGTTGTTGTTGTTGTTTGCATAGATAATTACAAGGTAGCCACCTCTATCAAATGTTGTATCACCTCCAAAAATCCGACAGGCAGTCACTGAACTGACAGATCCTAAATGCTGATCAAGCACAGGTTATGTATTTAATTGTACCCTTTTTAAATGAGAATGTTTTACTAAATAATATTACACAAATAATGCAAAAGTGTTTGTTTCAAGTAGCAAAACTTACCCCCCCTTCCCCACCCCCCCCAAAAAACCAACACAGTATATACAGTTTGATTGTATATCAAAACTCTTCAAAAATATCATCTCTTGTGTTCAACAAAAAAAAACCTGCTGCTAGTCACTTTCTGCCTCCAAGAAAAAAACTGAACAGAATGAAGGTCACTAAATAACATATTAAAGATTTTGCGTGAACTGTCCCTCATGTCAATAAATTCATTGAAACCACTTTTAAAGCAGATAATAAAGGTGCTGACAATAGAGCAACATATTGAGGTTTCTAATTTTCTAACAATAAATTAGCAGCAATAAACGACAAATAACGAGGGTTAGGGAGTGTATGAATTGTGCTACACAACAACACAATATTTGTGGTCGTGACTGACTCTAGTCCACGATGCAGGTCCCCTTGTTGTTGCCACAGCAACACAGTGACTCTTACAAAACCAATCAATCACATCGTACATTTTTTCAAACTTTCATAACAAACTGCAAAGCTGCCTGAGCCGAAAATGAACAAGGAAAAATATGTAGTGAATTTAAACAAAACTGCGTAATTGGCTCACAGATGAGTCAGTAAACCCATGATGATGAGGACAGGAAATAGTTTTAAAGGGTTTCTAAGGCGACAGTAAACTCAAAAGAAAAAATAAACGGCTATGATCGGGATTCGAGACTGATATAACGTTAAACAAAACATACTTTATTTATAAGACCGGATGTACATCAGTGGACATATTTTTACGACATAAGTGCAGAAATCACAGTTATAATTCTTCTCTTACAAACGCTAGCTCTTGTTTGATCATTAAATGGTTATTTACATTAACGTATATTACTTGAAACAAAGTCAGTGCCTACCACAGTCGCCAGGTTCAGAGTGACAGCGTGGCGCGGCGGCTCTGTCGTCGTGTCACTGACGGTCCACTTAGCAAAAACGCCTTATCAGCACATTTATACTTTGGACAAAGCGACTGTCGTCGGGTTCACCATCCCTCTTCTCCTACCTGCCAGGTCTTAAGTAACTTGGCTTCTAGGAAGTGTATATCACGAACGAAATGTCCGTGACGCACCGCTGTAATCCGAGAGAGCAGCGCAAGGTGGAAGAGAGACCACTGGTTTTAAGTTCACGGACTCCAGCTCAGGTTTGAACCTCGAACCGTGTTTTGAGTTCCGCGGTGAGGTGAGTGGTCGTAGGCGGGGCATCCGGAGATTGATGTTTAGGAAACCAATGAAAATCCACCACAGAGCCAACCACGAGACGGCATTTTAAAACACAACAGAACAGAAACTATTATGTAATTCTGGTACTCACTGGTAAGTAGTTCAAATATCTATCTATCTATCTATCTATCTATCTATCTATCTATCTATCTATCTATCTATCTATCTATCTATCTGTCTATCTGTCTGTCTATCTGTCTGTCTGTCATTAATTAAACTGAATTATTCACTAACTTGGAGAAATATCACCTAATATCCACCTGCATTGTGAGGACTGCCTTTGAAGAGGGAATCCCATCTCTCATTTACAGCATATCAGCACGATGCTATGATAGGATTAATTTATGTTAGACAAATGTGCTTATTTGCATATTATACCAGGGTTGCCTTAACAACGAAGGCTTGAGTTCATGCCAACACCCTTGTACTAGAAAGGGAATCCTCCCTTCAGTGGAATGTGCAAAACCAGTCAACCTGATTCAGGTACAATTTGTTTTAAATAAGAATCACACAGACTAGACAAACAACCCGAGCACAGCACTGAAGCGTTATAGACGTCATGTTGTCAGCTGTGGGAACAGTCTAAGCAGTGAAACTAGTGTTTTCCCATGACGGTGGGCAACAAGTAGAGAATACGGAAAATATGACACATTGGTTTCACTGGTATGCCATTTCCCCGTTTCTCTATGCTAACGATATTTTATTGTAGAAGTTTAAGCAACTTCAACTAAATAGGCCTAATTTAGCATATTAAATAGATTAAATTTACTACTGTAAATACATCCCTGCTTTATTTTTATTAAGTGGTTGACACATGAATGCACCGTTTCATTTAAAGTCATGACATGAAATTTTCATTTAAAAAAGTAACGCTAAACATATACAATTAATCAGCAACTTAGTGATAGGCTAATTTGCATAGCAAATATGTGGCATTTTATCAGATGGTTAAATTACATATAGGTAAAACAATACACACTGTAGGTATATACACAATAAAACCCATAGGGTATACACATTTTATAAACATACAAAGCAGTCGGTGAAAATTCTTACAATGTAATCAAGGAATTTCTTTTGATCCATTTCTTAATTTAAACATGTGACTTAAAGAGTGAATAGGTATTAGTTAGTAACCCTGAACTACTACTGAGGAAACAGAGAACTCTGGTGGTCAACTGGAGAATTGATAGGTGCAGTAGTTAAAAGGGAAAGTTCACCCAAAATGAAAATTACCTCATTTACTATTCCTCATGTGGGTTTAAACCTTTATGAGTTTCTTACTTCTGTTAAACACACACAAAAAAAGATATTTTAAAGAATGCTGGGATCTATCAACGTCTATAGTAGGAAAAAATGGGTCCGTGCCTGTGTGAACACCTTTTTTATGAATTTACCGGTAAAGTCGTTCCGGAAATTTTCTGGATATTTACCGGTATCACTGTGTGAAAGGAGGTAATGTAACAGTGTGCTATTTTTTGCTGATGAAATTATGACCAGGTTTTGATGACCTTGGAATTGGCATATCAATTTCAACAAAATAAATTGTCACACAACCGTACATTATACAGTTTTACAGTATGCAATATTACAGGACGGTATTATTGTATTATATATAGCGATCGATGATTGGCTCCTGTACGGGGCTCGATTTACCATATTGACCATTACACAGTCTTTGGTATTAAATACGTTATGTCTATGTTTACATGATTGTAGACACAGTTGTTCTCCAAACATTTGTAAAGCCAGTATTACGAAAAATGGTCCCCATGCTGTATGCATCCTTCTTACTCATCCTTGTTTCATTGTTATTCTTTTATTTTTTGGAAATACAATTAAAAGGTTGTACCTTGTGTACACTGTAAAAACTGGCCGTGATTTCAACGGTAAAAACTGTTAAAGTGCTACTGTAAAAATCCGTAACCTGGTTAACAGTATGTTTCCTTAACATATTCGGTGAATAACCGTAAATTGACTTTCCCAGAATTCCCTGCTTGGAACATAATTTTTTTTGCTTTTCGTTGACGTTATTATGGATCTTTTTAGTTGTTTCCCATTCAGTTGTGTACATTAGAGATTTATGTTACATCTAATGTTGATAAACATTGTTATTTCATGACCTAGCTGTGTGAATGACACTGAGCACCTTCTAGACACTGATATGCTTTTCTGCTCGTGGGAAAATTTGTTTGTGATGAGGATTGATTCATTATGTAACTTTCTCATCACCACCTGCATTAGGCTGTGTTAACATGTCTAACTGTGTAAGAAAAGATGTGTAAATGTTGGTAATTCAAAATACAGAAATATTACATCTATAAATTAATGAAATACGGTAGTTTACTGTTAAAATGAATAATTACTTTTACGGTTTGTACCTTATTTTTAATGGTAAAATATTGGCAACCACAGCTGCCGTTTTTTTACCATAAATTTGACGAGTTTATTTTTACAGTGTATATACAGTATGTGCTATGTTCATAAGATTGACCTTTTGAGCAATTTCAGAAAACTGGTTGAATGGGGTTATCACACAGTTCCCTTTATTAGTGAAATCTAAAAATGGATGCACCTGCACAGTTCATCAATTCAGGACACATTTTCAAAAATAAAAAATGCACCTAAATAGCTCATCAAAAAGTAAATTAATGCAGTAAACTAATGCCTAAAAGTCCAACAGCGAACCAGTGCAATATATAGAAACTGTAGTAACGATTATGGAATGTTGCCATTAATAAATTAGTAATAATCAATGTGTTTGAGATAACAAAATGTTTTAAGTGGAGGATGTGGATTTTTTTAAATATTCTATCAGCTGTACACTTTTCTCCTTCTTACGCATGCCAAGAAAGATCATTAAGGTCTCTGGAATGTACCTTTTAGGATTCTGTAAGTACGCCAAAAGTAATAATAATTCCTGATCAAGCAAAGCAATGCACAAACATCCAAGTTTGAATACACCTGTTTGTCAAGACCTATGAAACTATTCGAGCTAAATTGAAATGATGCTACAAAATATTCACATGCAGTACAGTGAAACTATTAGACACTTTCTGTGTTTCTTTCACACACTCACCCTTCTCTATGTGGTTTTTTGTGTAGCTGTAGCCCGGTGCTCGGCCAGTCATGCGACCAAAGAGCCCATATAGGTTTGGACCAACTTTGTGTTTGCCATAAACCTCAATAGTGTTAAACTGAGAGCATTTATGAACAAAAATCTTCATTCCTTTTTCTTAGTCTAGTTCTCCCATTTTCATATAATTTAGGGGCCATAGAATGAAAAACTGGATATACCTTAGGCATACCTGAATGATAAGTTCAGTACATGGTAACAAGAAACTATGAGCCTCAATTACCTTTTTTTCCCTCATTCTCATGTAAATTATTGTGAACTTCTGGTGAAACAAAAGCCAAACCAATCCAAACAAAACACTCATGATATTTAACATGATATCATTAATATGCATGCCCCAGCTGCATATGATTGGTCACAACATTTCGTATTATAAGATTCAAACATTTTTTTAAGCTTTTTTTTTTTCTAAGTTTAACACAGCTTATTATATGTCCTATGTGGTACTTGAAAATGGTACATGCATTAACTCTGGGGTAAGTCAGTGCAACAGCATGTAAACTGAGAAAATATTATATATTTTTATTATATATTTAATATAAATTATATATTTATAAGTCTTGTGATCCTTCTATGCTAAGGAAGGACTACAGTGACATTCCAAGCACAGGAGTCCTCCTAGTCAGTCAGAGTTCCTCATACCTCCAGTACACATCTCTACCATTTGTTTCACAGTAACATGTGCTATTCACCATACACAATGTATTCATGATTTGCATTTATGTAACTGTCATGTTTGACTGTTTATAACCTCAGCTAAGTAGTGATGAACCCAACAAAGACATTTAGATATTTTAATGTAAGATCTATGTACTTTTTTGTCATGGCTTGAAGAGAAAACTGTATGTTAGTACTTCTCCATCTTTGGATTGCTGTTGGTTGAGCTGGTTTTGTGGGTTGGTACTGCACTCATGTTTGTCAATGCTTTGTTCAGGAAATAAAATGGAAAGGTAACTTTTGACCAGGAAGAATGGCTTTAACCCTGATTCTTCCACACACTGGTAGCTTCATACAGTAACAAAGTTTTCAATTCCACATAGTGGTGCATATTGTTACAACTAAGTTTTTCTATACAGTATATTAGTATGTTTCATTCTACTGGCTGCACATTTAAATGTAATTTAAACAATTTTGCCTTCTTTAAGGCTTTGATATGCTTTCTCTTTATCATTGTTGATAATAACATTTATAGAGTCAGATTAATTTTGATGGAGTCTGATAAATAATTGATTTAAACATGCCATCCTTCAACTGCTTAGTATAATAGCAGTATAAGCTTCCAGCTTTACAATCTTACATTTTTGCAGCTTGTCAGAATTAAAAATTTGGGAAAAATAAATTGCAAATTTATTCAGCAGCCCCCGCCGCTTCATTCTAGTTATAAATCATAGGGTTCTAAATGAGCTTGTAATTGAGAAACATTTCAACAATTGTGGAGCTTCACAATTTTTGCACTTACCTAAGCCACATACCTTTAGTTTACAACCCCAAATCAGAAAAAGTTATAACAGTGTGGAAATCGCAAAAAAAAAAAAAAGTGTGATTTCTAAATTTACTTTGATTTGTATTTGATTGCAGACAATAAAGCAAACACTATTTAATGTGTTCCTCATGATTTTTATTGTTGTTGTTTTTTTTTTTTCAAAACAAACACGTATTTCACTCTTGGTTCTTGCAACACATTTCAAAAAAGTTGGGACAGTAAATAATTTACCACTTTGTAATGTTGACATTTCTTTTTCACAAAACTTAAAATACGGTTAGAGACACCAATTGATGAAGACTTTCAGGTGTAATTTTGTCCCTTTCTTCCTGCAAACAAGTCTTAAGATCAGCAACAGTACGGGGTCTTTGTTGTCACATTTTGCGCTTAAAAATGCAACACAAACTCTTTATTAGAGACAGGTCGGGACTGCAGACAGGCAAGTCAAGTACCTGTGCCCTCTTCCTTCACAGCCAGGACCTTGTAATGTGAGCAGAATGTGGTTTTGCATTGTCTTGTTGAAATATGCATGGGTGTCCCTGGAAAGATGTCTTCTTAAAGGCAGCATATTGTGTTCCAAAATCTACTTTTTAGCATTAATAGTGCCATGACAGAAGTGCAAGTTACCTTTACCAAAGGCACTTGACCATGGCAGACCCTGGCTTTTGAAGTTGTTGCTGGGAACAGTCTGGATGACCCTTTTCTTCTTTGGTACAGAGCACACTGCGTCCATTTCTTTCAAAAATACCTGAAATACTAATTCATCTGACCACAGTACATGTTTCCACTGTGTGATGGTCCATCCCATATGCCTCTGAGCCCAGAGAAGTCAACAGTGCTTCTGGACACTGTAAACATAGGGTTTCCTTTTGGCACAGTACAGTTTTAACTGTGGCATTTGTGGATGTAACTATGTATTGTGGTACTTGACAAAGGTTTGCCAAAGGAGTCAAAGTAACCCAATGTGGTGATATCGCTTATAGATGAATGAGGATTCTCGATGCAGTGCCATCTGAGGGATAGGAAATCACGGTAGATCAACTTAGGCTTGCACCCTTGTCCTTTATGCACTGAAATTTCTCCAGATTCCTTGAATCTTTTAATTATGTTGTGCACTGTTGTGAATGTGAAATATCCTAATTTATTTCAATCATTCTTTGAGGAACATTGTTTTTAAACATTTAAATAATTTGCTCAATCGGCCCATCTTTGCTCCTAAAGGACTAAAGCTGCGGTCACACTGGACCTTTCTTCCCATAGACTTCCATTCATATGCACGCGAATGCGTCAGACCGGAAACGCAGGGTCATGCGTCAAGTTTCGCAGGTCGCTGCAGTGCAAAGTTCAAGCTTGGTGAACTCTGACCTGCGAAATCGCATCACTTAACTACTTGAGACCAATCGAGGATCAAAACATGACCTCTCTTGACAGAAATTTAAAACATGGAGCAATCGCTCGCTTTTTTTAAATGTCTAATCATCTTGTTTAATCCCGCCCCTTTTCGCAGCACCGTACGACAGAATTTTGTACACACAAACTCTAGTGTGACTGCAGCTTAAACCGTCCATGGATGCTTTTGTACCAAATCATAATTACAATCACCTGTTGACATCACCTGTTTCAAATTACATTTTTTGCCAATTTACCTGATCACTAGCCCTAAACTGCTCCTGTCCCAACTTGAAAATGTGCTAAGATTTAAAAGGAAGCAGAAGGTAAGAACTGGTGAGGGTTCCCAACAAGTTTTGTTTTTAATAATACAGTTTAATAAACAAAAAATATATTAATATTAATAATGGCAATATTATTGCGGCATGTTGGCTCAGTGGTTAGTACTGTTGCCTCATGGCAAGAAGGTCGCTGGTTTGAGTCTCGGCTAGGCCAGTTGGCATTTCTGTGTGGAGTTTGCATGTTCTCCCCGTGTTCGTGTGGGTTTCTTTCGGGTGCTCCAGTTTCCCCCCACTGTCCAAAGACATGCACTATAGTTGAATTGTGTAAACAAAATTGGCCGAATGGGTGCATGTGGAAATGCAAGCGTGTATGGGTGTTTTCCAGTACTGGGAGTGGGGGGTTGCTTTTAATTTTTTATTATCTTAATTTTTTTAGCCCATTTTGAAAGTGGCTTTCCCTCCAGTAGAAGACAACGATCCCTGTATCAATGTGAGTCTGGTGTTTTGTCCCTCACTGAACATTTTTGAGTTTTGACAGTAGATGTGTTCTGTTTCACATGTTTATGTATTCTTATGTTATGAAAAAAGATTCTGTTTGTTAATATTTAATGCAATTGGTTGTCTTTTTAAGGTGTTTTATTACCTTTATTTTTTATGGTTTGGTCCATGTATGATTGGCTGGGCTATTTCTTCTCAAAGCTGTCTCTTGACTGTATCTGGTTTTCTGCAGGGGTTTTGAAGACTTGTAGGTAAGATACTGCTGCTTAGAGTTGTAAAGGAAATTTATTTTCTATCAAAAGTATTCGACTATGCCTAGGTAAACCCAGATTTTCTTTATAGGGCATCTTTAAGAGTAATAAAAAAACAGTTTCTTTTATGACGGAGAAACGTCTAAGAACATTTTGAGATTTTGATTAGATCTCTTATTAAATGTTAGTGGAGACATATGTGAGAGTACCAGAATCCTTTACTAAGAAGAATGGACTGAGCACATTTTGAGACATTGATGAGATCTCTTATGAAACTTTGAATGAGAAAAAGAGAGCACCAGATTCCTTCATGATGGAGAAAAGTCTAAGAACATTTTGAGACCTTTAGTGCTTTGAGCTTTGTGTTGTCACATGAAATAAATGTGAAAAGCAGGAGATGCTAATATCTCCATTTGATAATCTCATTTCTGTAGTACTTTGTATTATAATAATACTTCCCACATAGAATGTTATTCATAATTTACTTTACTCAAACAATTTACAAGCAGGTAAGTACAGATGCAAATACATTAAGAGAAAAGAAATGAATAAAAATCATCAACAAAACATCTCGACCCATTGCCGTTTTTTTGGGCTTTGTTAGTCTAAAGCTGTGTAATCTGTGTTTTTGACAGTTTCTTCTGAATCTTCTACTGTTTCAAACATGTAGTCGTGGACTTGAGTCCTGCAGAGGAAAAAACAAAAGCAAGTGAGGGTTCCAAGTAGGGTAGACTATTAAAACAATTTAAAAAAAGTTAATTAATAAAATAAAACAATTTACTTAATTGATTTCGATCCGTATCAAACAATACTAAGATATGTATTAAAGTACACCCATAAACTTTATCAGATGATGTTTACCTTTCTTTTGGAAATGATGGTGATTCAGGTGTGCGCGTGTACAGAGCCAAAGCTCGAAATGGGTCTAAAGCAAAAACGTTCCTCCTGCCAAACCTCTGCGGTAGGGTGGCTGAGGGTCCGGTCCCCGATCGCGCACACATAGTACAGGAGCGGCCGAATCGCTGAGGGAGGTTGATAGTAGACTTAGGAGCTCGGTCTCCTGTACTCGGCTGTGCGTCTCGTCCAAAGCGAAGGGGGAGGTTTGCGTGCAGGTGAGCTGGTTTTGGTATTATAGGGTGAAGACGCAGGATGGTTGGAGAACTTGCACCACCACTGGTCGGGGCCACATTAAGAGTGAAGTCTTGAATCTCCAGACTCCGAGGAATCTCTTGAGCATTCTTTAAGATATAGAAGAGGATAATGGTCAACATTCTTAGTTGTTACAGATTTTAGTATCCCTTTTTTTTTATGGTTCCTTTAACACATTTTGTTGAATTTATGTAAGTTACATTGCATCTACATGCCAACTAATTTTCATTAGATTGTAAGTAGGCTATTCGGTTGGGGTTTGGGTGTTAACTTGTTAGTTAGTGTAAGTTGACATGTACTTGCAAAGTTTCTTATAGTCAGTTAAATGTCTGTTGAAGAAGCAGTATCAGCAGATATTAAGCAGACTACTAATACTCAAATGAGAATTAAGTGGCATGTAGTTGCAATGTAACTTTTAGTCAACAAAATGTCTAATAGGAACCATTAAAATAAAGTCTTACCCAGATGTTTTTCAATGTGCTGATATTACTTGCTTTTGATCAAAAAGTTGCACTTGTGCTTTTTTATTACACACTGAAAATTGCTGTTTGTTTTAACTCAAATTTTAGTAAAATATGGACAAACATCTTTTGAAATCAAAGTTTTAACCCAACAGGATTTGCCCATAATTTCAACAAATATGAGTTTTTTTGAATGTATGCTTTCATTTTCCCCATAAATCTACTTTAAAGCAGAAGAGACAGCACTTCAGGTCTTAAAAAGTCCTATATTTCCCCCCATATTTCCTTTACACTGTAAAAGGTGAAAATGTGTTTTTGTTACATTGAGGAAATATTTCTGCTTGCCCTAACCCGCATGTTTTTATTAGTTCATTTTATAATATTAGATATGAACACTTTATTTAAAAAATTATAAAAGTGAAACAATTATAAAACGACAAAGTCACCATCTGCAACAACAATAGTAAAATAGTTTTAGACCATTTTGAGGGATGTAAACATTAACAATGGTCCTAATATATTTCCTGTTTTACATTTTTAATATCCATAGCTTCCGAGAATCCCAAGAGGTGCACAAATTGATAAATAATGTTACGACAGTTGTTTTAATGTTACATTATGATTAAATCACCTTATAAAACAGTTTGACAACAGGCAGGAAATGTTCCGATATCACCAAATTGAAATGGTCTGCACATTTGTCAGAACTTTTGACTGAATTTTCTTTTGCTTTATTATCGTTCTAATATTATTTTTTATCAATAGATTTTTCGTATGTTCTGCTTTGGGTAAATGTTAAAATTTCAATAATTGTTTTTACATCATTGTCATTTTTTAATTAGTTTTAATATTTAAAATGTATCTGCACATTTTTTTTTAAAGAAAATTGATTTGTTTTGCTTTCTTAAAATGTTTTCTTGGCAAATAGCTAAAATAAAAACTTTTTTTCCAGTCTTTTCCAGTTAAAGCGATAGTTAACAAAAATTGTCATTTATTAGCCCCCCTTCATCTTCCAAACTTGTTTGAGTTTAATTCTTATGTTGAACAAGAAATTATATACTGAATATTGTTGGAAACAAGTAGCCATTGACTTCCATAGCATTTGCTTTTCCAATTATGGATGTCAATGGCTACAGGTTTCCAACATTTTAAAAATTAACTTCTTTTGTGTTCAACACACACAGAAAAAAAAAAAACGACTCTGAGCTTTCGAATAATTTAAGGATGAGTAAATAATGAATACATTTTCATTTTTGAATGAACTTTTCCTTTAATGTTTATTTCAACTTTCAGTTTTAGATTTAGTTTTATAAATGATGAAATAAAGAAAGCCCTATAATAAATAGAGCTCTTACCTCTGAAAACTGTCCCCATGTAAATCCATTAAGTTCTCTTTCACCTGAAAGTGGCAATCTGAGAGCCGTAACTTCACTCAGCATGAAGCTGCTCAGGATGCCGAGGGCTAAAGAGAGAAGAGCAAGGTAGGACATCTTAAAATCGGTCACTGAAGGCCAAGCACATCACAAGCTTTTTATACATTTGGCCATGTGCAAATAAACATGCTCACAAAGACATTCCTTATAATGCACTCACAGCATTGCATATTTAATATATTAACTCCACCAGCAGCAGCAACCTTCATTTATTCACTAATGACCTTCTTGAGTGTTTCATAGCAACCAAAGGCGTCTCAGGTTTCTTAATGCACCAGAAAATGACAAGTCGCTATGATTTGATCCCCTAGGCCCAGTTTCTAGGATTAGGCCTTAATTAAATGTATTTAAGTGGATGTTATAAAAACTACTTTAAAGAAAAAGCACATTACTGTTAGACAGCTCAATAGATACAGTTAGGTCCATAAATATTTGGACATTGACACAATTCTAAAATTTTTGGCTCTATAAATTAACACAATTGACTTTAATTAAAAAATTGAAATTAATTAATTGAATAATAATTAATTGAAATTAAACAAACAAGATGTGCTTTAACTGCAGACGGTCAGCTTTATCCAAATCAGGTGAATGCTGTAGGAATTACAACAGTTTGCATACGTGTTTCCCACTTTTTAAGGGTCCAAAAGTAATTAAACAGAATAATAATCATAAATCAAACTTTCATTTTTTAATGCTTGGTTGCAATTCCTTTGCAGTCAATTAAAGCCTGAAGTCTGGAATGCATAGACATCACCACACGCTGGGATTTATTCCTGGTGTTGCTCTGCCAGGCCTCTACAGCAACTGTCTTCAGTTCCTGCTTGTCCTTGGGGCATTTTCCCTTCAGTTTTGTATTCAGCAAGTGAATTGCATGCTCAATCAGATTCAGGTCAGGGGATTGACTTGGCTATTGCATAACATTCCACTTCTTTCCCTTAAAAAAGTCTTTGGTTGCTTTTGCAGTATGCTTTGGGTCATTCTCCATCTGCACTGTGAAGCGCTGTCCAATGAGTTCTGAAGCATTTGGCTGAATATGAGCAGAAAAAATTGCCTGAAACACTTCAGAATTCATCCTGCTGCTTTTGTCAGCAGTCACATCATCAATAATTACAAGAGAACCAGTTCCATTGACAGCCATACATGCCCACACCATGTCACTACTACCACCATGCTTCACTACGTTGGATCATGAGCAGTTCTTTTCCTTCTCCATACTCTTCTCTTCCCATCACTCAGGTACAAGTTGATCTTGATCTCATCTGTCCATAGGATGTTGTTCCAGCACTGTGAAGGCTTTTTTAGAACTGTAATCTGGCCTTCCTCTTTTTTAGGGTAACTAATGGTTTACATCTTGTGGTGAACCCTCTGTATTCAGTCTGGTGTAGTCTTCTCTTGATTGTTGACATTGACACACATACGCCTACCTCCTGGAGAGTGTTCTTGATCTGGCCAACCGTTGTGAAGAGTGTTTTCTTCACCAGGGAAAGAATTCTTTGGTCATCCACCAAAGATGTTTTTTGTGTTCTTCTGGGTGTTGCTGAGCTCACTGTTCTGTTCTTTCTTTTTAAGAATGTTCCAAACAGTTGTTTTGGCCACACCTAATGTTTTTGCTATCTCTCTGATGGGTTTGTTTTGTTTTCTCAGCCTAATGATGGCTTGCTTGACTGATAGTGACAGCTCTTTGGGTCTCATCTTGAGAGTTGATAGCAACTGATTCCAAATGCATATAGCACACTTGAAATTAACTCTGGATCTTTTATCTGCTCATTGTAATTGGGATAATGAGGGATTAACACACCGGGCCATGGAACAGCTTAGAAGACAATTGTCCCATTACTTTTGGACCCTTAACAAGTGGGAGGCACATATGCAAACTATTGTGATTCCTACAGCGTTCACCTGATTTGGATGTAAATAGTCAAATTAAATGACAGTCTGCAGTTAAAGCACATCTTGTTCATGTCATTTCAAATCAAATGTGTTGGTGTATAGAGTCAAAAATGTTAGAATTGTGTCGATATTCAAATATTTATGGACCTACAGTAACTGATTATCATTGTAAGTTATTTTCAATTAGTTAAGTCTAGGACTAGCCGTAAGCCTTGTCTGTGAAATGGGAGGTTAACGTGGTAGTTAGTCTTGAAATACTGATATGTCTACATTGGTGAGAAATATGGGCTTGTAAGATTATGATAACCTTGGATAAAAATATCCCGGTGATGTACTGCTCTAAAATAGATAATTTTTTAATGTCTGGGTACAAACAACAACATCATCAACTTTTTCCCATTTGAACACAGTATGTTTTAAGTAAACATGTCAGGCTAAATAATTTAAATAAATCATTGACGTCTGCTATCTTCATTAGTTTCAAAAAAACTGATTTCTTTACTACTTGGCAAAAAAAAAATGAATCTTTGGATATATTTCTTTGGATATAAATTGAACCACTGCACTGTTCAGGTGTATAGTTGGTCTATAGGATGTTGGCATATAAGCGATTTGTTTTTCAGATGTTTTGCAGAATCGTGGGCTAACCAGTAAAAAAAAAAAAAAAAAAAACCTAAAGGGTACACCTTAACCCTGTTTTTAATTGAATAAATAATGTAAACCATTACCCTATTTTTTAAATTGAACGAATGACACTTTTTGAGGGAATTTTAGTTTTGATTAAAGTTATATCGTTTTGTATAGATCAACAGAGAATTTAAATAATTATTTGACTTTCTTCAACAAGACTATCCTTTGTACCAGGTTATATAAAATTGTTTTCATAGACATAGAAAATATTGATTAAGGCAAATGATATATTTTTCATTGGCTCAAGTGATAAAATGTAGATGTAAATCATTACCCTAAATTGATTACATTTAATTGATTGAATGAAAGCTTTTTTCCTGTTTTTCATAGTATGTACAGGAACCTAGAAGATGGCGCCGATGACGATGGCCGCCTCCGTGTCGTACTTTGCAGTAGTGTTTGTGTTTTTGTTAGTTTGTCCTGTCTCGAGTCATATTCCTACAATTAGTTTCACCAGAGACGAATTGTTGGACATTCGGGCACATACACCACAGAATATTTTTCCATACCTGGATTTATCTGATGTTCTGTTAGACATTGTAGTCGGAGGAGACGCGGTGCTGCTCAAATGCTTTCAAGCGCGCAGACGAGGAAAGTGTGCAGGCGCGCTTGTGAAACTCAGACAGCGCGGATTTCGGACCGCGTTGCCTAGCATCCATCTGGCAAATCTCCACTCTCTACCCAACAAAATAGACAAACTCATTCTGCTCTCTCAGACAAACAGGGATTTTCTGCATTCAGCTGCTCTGTGTTTCACGGAAACCTGGCTGAACAACACCATACCGGACAACGCGCTTCACCTACCGGGCTATCAGCTGTTCAGAGCGGATCGCGACGAAGAATCAACGCGGAAATCACACGGTGGCAGGACACATCAATGAAAGGTGGTGTACAGATGTAACAGTTTTAAAGAAGATGTGCTGTCCAGATCTCGAAGCACTGTTTATTAGTTTATTAGAGTTCTGCTCGTTCATCCTCGTCAGTGTTTACATTCCTCCGCTCGCGCACGCGAGCCTGGCGATACAGAAACTAGCTGATCAGATCACGGTGATAGAGCAACAACACCCTGACTCTGTTTTAATCATTCTCGGGGATTTTAACAAAGCAAAACTATCCCGTGAACTGCCAAAATATAGACAGCATGTTACATGTCCCACAAGAGACAGCAATATACTGGATCACTGCTATACTACAATAAAGGATGCGTACCGCTCCGTGCAACGAGCAGCTTTGGGACACTCTGACCATTGTTTGATTCATCTCATTCCAACCTACAGGCAGAAACTGAAAACAGCCAAACCTGTATTAAGATCTGTGAAAAGATGGACTAACGAAACAGAGCGGGATCTACAAGCCTGTTTCGACCTCACTGACTGGAGTGTTTTTGAAGCTGCTGCAAACGATCTGGATGAGCTCACAGAGACTGTAACATCTTATATCAGTTTCTGTGAAGACGTGTGCATTCCTACCAGGACTCAACTCACATACAACAATGACAAACCATGGTTCACTGTAAAACTCAGACAGCTACGTCAGGCCAAGGAGGTTGCTTACAGGAATGGGGATAGAGCCTTGTATAAGCAGGCCAAATACACACTGGAAAAGGAGATCAGAGTCGCAAAAAGGAACTATTCTGAGAAACTAAGGAGTCAGTTCTCTTCCAGCGACTCAGCATCTGTGTTGAAAAGTCTGAAAAACATCACAAACTATAAGACACCATCCCCCAGCACTGTAGACAATGAACGACCTGAATGAGTTTTACTGCCGTTTTGAGAAAACCCCTCACACCCACTCTGAACTGCTCTTCACGCCACCATTACCACCTCCACCACCCCCCGCCTCCCCCATACCTGCACTTCAGTTTAGTGAAGATTAGGTTCGCCAGGTCTTTCGGAAGCAGAAGAGGAAAAAAGCACCAGGCCCAGATTTTATAACACCAGCCTGTTTAAAATCCTGTGCTGACCAACTGGCCCCCATCTTCAACCTTCAACAGATCACTGAAGCTGTGTGAAGTGCCCTCCTGCCTCAAACGCTCCACCATCATCCCCATCCCAAAGAAACCCAAACTTACAGGACTAAATGACTACATACCAGTGGCACTAACATCTGTGGTCATGAAGTCTTTTGAAAAACTGGTGCTGGCCCACCTGAAGGACATCACTGAACCCTCACTGGACTCTTCAGTTTGCCTACAGAGCAAACAGGTCTGTGGATGATGCAGTAAATATGGGACTGCATAATGTTCTGCAACACCTAGACAGACCAGGGACCTATGTGAGGATCTTGTTTGTTGACTTCAGCTCGGCGTTTAACACTATCATCCCAAAACTTCTCCTGCCCAAATTAACTCAGCTCTCTGTGCCCACCTCTGTCTGTCAGTGGATCAACAGCTTCCTAACGGACAGGCAGCAGCTGGTGAAGCTGGGAAAATTCTCATCTAGTATCCGCACAATCAGCACTGGCACCCCCCAGGGGTGTGTCCTCTCCCCACTGCTCTTCTCCCTGTACACGAATGACTGCACTTCAAAAGACTCCTCTGTGAAGCTCTTGAAGTTTGCAGACGACACCAGACTTATCGGCCTCATTCAGGACGGTGACGAGTCTGCTTACAGACAGGAGGTTAAGGAGTTGGCTGTCTGGTGCAGTCACAACAACCTGGAGCTCAACACGCTCAAAACAGTGGAGATGATAGTGGACTTCAGGAGAAATCCCCCTGCTCTCCCCCCACTGAGCATCATGGACAGCATTGTGGCAGCAGTGGAGTCATTCAGGATCCTGGGCACCACAATCCCTCAGGACCTGAAGTGGGACACTCACATTGACTCCATTGTCAAAAAAGCTCAACAGAGGCTGTACTTTCTTCGTCAGCTGAGGAAGTTTAACCTCCCAAAGGAGCTGCTGAAACAGTTCTACACCTCCATCATTGAATCAGTCATCTGCACATCAATAACTGTGTGGTTTAGCTCAGCTACTAAATATGACCTCCAAAGACTACGTCGAATAGTTCGGACTGCTGAGCGAATCACTGGTACAACCCTTCCTACTCCCCAAGAACTGTACTTATCCAGAGCGAGCAGAAGGGCTGCCAAAATCACTCTGGACCCCTTACACCCAGCACACTGCCTCTTTGAACTTTTACCTTCTGGTCGACGCTACAGAGCACTGCGCACCAGAACAGCCCGACACAGAAACAGTTTCATCCCTCAGGCAATCCATCTCATGAACACTTGATGATAATAATTGCGAAACCAACATCACTACTTGCTAAACACTTTTATACACATATACACTTATTTAACAACACACTTTACATGCCAATTTGCACATAACAGCTGCACATATAACGTTGTATATAGTAATAAACATGTACATACACTTGTCAATCTGTATATTTGCACTCACTACTTCTATTTTTTTTTAAATATATTTATTATCTGTTTTTTGTCCTGTCTCTGTAATCCTGTTGCACTGTAGAAGCTCTGTCACGAAAACAAATTCCTTGTGTGTGTGAACATACCTGGCAATAAAGCTCTTTCTGATTCTGATTTCTGAGCCTACAAAAATAAACATAACTGGTGATCACAGTATGTGCAGATTGATTTCAAAAGCTTTTTATTCCCTTATTCTCCTAAACATAGCCTTAAACAATGCAAAAAAAAATAATAAATTAGATTACGTTTAAAAGTCCGAATGAATGTAATGAGACAAGTTTTTCTGTTTGTTCATGTAACATTTGGATTAAATCCTTAATTTGGTTTCTGGTATTAAACTTTTAAAGTATTAATGAGAAATTATTACATTCAATTAACCTCTTTTTTTCATTATGGTTTTATAAATTGATGATAAGCTGGAAAAGGCTAACCAGTAATCCCCTGGAAATGTGCACATCATCTATTCCATGTGTTTATACTGAACAAAAGGTTTGGACGTGCTCCAAATTAGCCAGAGATGCTCACTGAGACCCCAATTACCACCGATGGAGTGAGAAAGAATGGTATGATGTTTTTTCTAAAAGACGTTTTCTAAGATGACACATGAGCTTGAAAAGACGTTAACATGCCTGGATGAGGAATTGCAGGCCACAGAATAGCTGTGGTATTTTATTCTATCAAAAATATTTGCTAATTGCCATAACTGTCATGCATATGACATCAATGGTAGTGAGGGGAAGGTATTTTAATTTTGTCATCAGAACTGTCTGTAGAAGCCTGACAATTTATACTTTATTTGCTAAAGGGTTACTTCACCTAAAATGTCAATTCTGTTATAAATTACTCACCTTCATGTCATTCCAATCTGTATTTCCATTAGAGTCAGCAGCGCAACACACAAGTGTGTTGTTGCCTGTAGAAAATATGCAACCCGATCTGGAAGCAAACAAGTTTGTTTTTAGTCTTTTGGTGCACAAAGTTGTTATTGGAGTTGCTTATGATTACAGTTGAACCACTGAATTCACATGAAAAATTTGTCAATGTTTTCTCATTCTGGACTTTGAATTACCAATGACAATGTCGAGTGTAATGTGGCTGGGATGAGAATCAGCATCTCCAAGTCTGGGGGCATGTCACTCCACCAGAAAAGGTGGTTTGCCATCTCCAGGTTGGAGGTAAGTCCTTACCTCAAGTGGAGAAGTTCAAGTATCTTGGGGTTTTATTCACAAGTGAGGGGAGGATAGAACAATAGAGTAGTAATGTGGTCAATGTACAGGTTCGTTGTGGTAAGGAAGGAGCTGAGCCGAAAGGCAAAGCTCTCGATTTACCGGTCAATCTAAGTTCCAACTCTCACCTATGGTCATGAGCTTTAGGCCATAAGGTGAACGTAGAGTGGCTAGAAAATGATTTTCGTTCCCACATCTGGGCACTACTTTTTTATTGAATTTCTGGATAGACAACATCCTTATGGATTTTATGTTAAAAGTTCTCCACAAAAAAAATACTGCAGTTTTTTTTTGTCAAGATGCATAAATGTGTATAATTAGGAATTTACAAAAAACGAAAATCGTATGCTGCTAGTTTGAATAGTAACTTTATAATATGCATTTTAGCAACACACAATATGTCAACTTTGGGTCATGACTGAAAGGACAGATCTCGGATACAAACGGCTGAAATGCGTTTCCTTCGCAGAGTGGCAGGGCACACCTTTATAGATAGGGTGAGGAGCTCTGTCACCCAGGAGGAGTTTGGAGTAGAGTCACTGCTCCTCCACATGGAGAGAAGTCAGCTGAGGTGGCTCGGACATGTGTTTTGGATGCCTCCTGGACGCCTACCTAGGGAGATGTTCCAACCATGTCCCACCGGAAGGAGGCCTTGGGGAAGGCCCAGGACACGCTGGAGGGACTATGTCTCTCGGTTAGCCTGGGAACGCCTCAGCATCCCCCTGGAGGAGCTGGAGAAAGTGTCTGAGGAGAGGGAAGTCTGGGGTTCTCTCCTAAGACTGCTGCCCCCACTACCCGGCCCCGGAAAAGTGGACGAAAATTAAAAGAAATTAATGACCATTACTGAATATGGAGGATTAAGGAGCTTTCAGATGTCATCGAAATAACTTAATTTGTGTTCTGAAAATGAACAAAGGTCTCAGGGGATTAAAACGACATGAGGGCATCACCATATAGTATGATCAAAGTATCATATAGTCATCATCATATAGTTGAAAGTTACACTTTCTTCTGTGTACATGTTGAAAAGTTCAGCTGTTAAATGCTGTACTTTACATTTCTGAGATGTTAGTTAATTTTAAATGATATAATTATATATAAAGATTTGTACCTTTCAAGGGCCTATACAGGCGCTTCTGCACCATTTAAATTAGTGGTTTCCACTTTACACACTACACTTCCCTCCCTCAACTTTCCATTGAAAAAACTAAATAAACATAATTGATGAAAAATATACATAATAATAATAAATTTATAATAATAAAGATAAATAATACAAAAATGAAAAAAATTATAAAATATTCATTCATTCATTTTCTTTTCAGTTTAGTCCCTTTATTAATCCGGGGTCGCCACAGCGGAATGAATTGCTAACTTATCCAGCATTTGTTTTAAGCAGTGGATGCCCTTCCAGCTGCAACCCATTACTGGGAAACATCCACACACACGCATTCACACACACACACACACTATGCCAATTTGGCTTTCCCAATTCACCTGTACCGCCTGTCTGTGGTGGAAACCGGAGCACGCAGAGGAAACCCACCTGAACACGGGGAGATCAAGCAAACTCCTCACAGAAATGCCAACTGGCCCAGCCGAAGCTCAAACCAGCGACCAGCATATTATTGCTTAGCTTAAGAGTCAAGAGAGTTAGCCAGCATATAATTTAAAGAGGAGCGCCACAACTTGTCAAAGGTCTTTAAAGAACCAGCAAGTGATAGTCATTTTTTTTTTATTTAATGCAAGTAAACACTTCTTTCATCCATGCATCAAATGAGAGTGTAGAGACATGTTTCCACTTTGACAGGATGATATATCGTGCTAGTAAAGTATTAAAAGCTAAAGTCTTTCAGACCATTACTGAAAGGTTAGCATTTACTACCAACCCAAAATGGGCAGAAGTGGATTTGTATGCAGACCAATGTTAAACGCATCTATCAAAGATTTAAATATTTTAGCACAATTCTCAAATAATTTAGGACATTCCCACAACGTGCTGATGATTGCACCTATTACCTGCATCGCTGACAGAGGGGTATATTTTAGCAGGTCTAACATTAGTAGAATCTTAAATTGTATAAACCCATGTCTTGCACATAGAAGAGGTGTGTGTGAGCTCAAGAATATGCTCCCAGTGTTCATCAGATAACTCAAAACCTCAAGTCTCTTCCCAAGCACCTCTGGCTTGATTTGCAGAGCCTGGATTAATATTATGAGTCAGATTATAAATGACAGAAATGCAATGTTTTGAGTGTGGTACAAGTCATCCAGTGGAGATTCAAAAGGACGATTAGGAAAATGAGGGAATAGTTTTTGGACAAAGTACCTGGTTTGTTTGTTTCTTTGTTTGTTTGTTTGTTTGTTTTTGTATTTTGAATAATGTACTATAATTATTAGTAATTTATGCTTTGTCTATATATTGATATGGTAGATTAATTAAACGTCTTTTCAGTATTATTATTATTATTATTATTATTATTATTATTATTATTATTATTAAACTAATCAAAGAATAGCAATGTGATGTTATTCACAGATCAAGATTACAATGTAAAATCTAATTAATTTCCATAGTATTTTATACCTGCCTTGGACTTTATTTTTTCACTGTCTTATTAAAGAGATCAAAATCATTTTAACATATTACATGAATTCACATATTTTTTGGTTATGTATATGACGTTTGTCAATAAAATAAAATAGTTAATGAATTCTAGAACTTTGTCAATTTTGTTTTCATATGCAAAATAACATTCTTTAGTGGTAATTAATATTTGTCTATCACTAGTTGAACTTCACGATAAAAGAATAAATGACTACCTCAGGTAACCAGCAGAGGGCAGTGAGCCATTATAACATCAGTGAAGACAAAACGATCACTGAAAGCTTACAAATAGGATTGCGTTTATTGCAGGAAAAATTCAGTCTTTGTACTTTAAAAATGACACCTGTAATTCATTGTGTTTCTTGCAATTTCTTTGTAGTTAATTTTGAAATGTACTAGAAATTTCTTATTGAAAATATATCTACCAATTTTAACACAATTTTTTTATATTGTTCATTCTATAATATAATCACAAATGAAGCATCTACATTCTATTAATAAGCTTTGTTAATTTATACCTCTTGGAGACCCCCAGAGACTTAGTTTATCACTTCACTGTACCATTCAACATGTTGAAATAACAGTGTGAATGTTTCATTTAGATAGTCAGAGGATGTGGGCTAAAATGAGCATGCTTACAGTTTATTCCGACTTCAGTTAAGCTGAGCCATTGTCCTGCCGATCAAAGACCTGAAAAAACAATCACCCTAGACACTCAGGCAAGGGCTGTAGAGCACAACCACAACACCTTGCAGTCATCCAATCAGATCTCTGCCGAGGTCAGCATGTTTCTGCCAGTCAGCAACAAAGCGGAAGGCAATGATGAAGGATCAGGAAGCTTAGAAAATGGCCCTTAATGACAGAGTGGGGGTGTGTTTGCACATGTAAGGTTTAGCTTGCTACTATTTATGTACAATTGCTTTATCGTACATTTGCATCAGTAGTTTTGATCTTCAGGCACATGAAACAGAAACCAGAACATAAAAAAAGCGTGAACAAGATGTAAAAAGAGAGATCAATAGTGTGGCTCCACCCACATAGGGTCTTGAACTTTAACCCCTAGACTCCTTTCTGTGCAGATTCCTTAAATGTGGTTGATGGCAGTGATGGGGTCGAGGCCTGGCGTGATGGCCAGTGAAAAGTGCAGTCAGTGTGGGAGGAGTGGGTGACATTTAACCCCTCTATGAAACTGAACTACGACCTCTACGCTTTGTCAGAAAAGAAACGTCCTCTGTTAAAAATGGACATAAATATACTGTTGTCAACATTTAACATTTCATTTTAAATACACCTTTAACAATATTCAATTATATATATAAGTGGTAGGGAATATGGCTCTCGAGCCACATGTGGCTCTTCGATCAAAAATACATGGCTCTCCAGCAGTCTCAGTTCAATAATATTTTACAGTTTAAAAATTTATAACCATCACAAGGAATCACTTTCGTTTTACGTTTCGACCAATGTACGTGCGCGGTGCTGTGGATAAACTTTAATCGTGACACCAATAAAGGGCAAACGTGTGTGCGTGGTTATCATATAAATATATATTTTTTTGCCCTTTGTTTACTCAATACTAGTAAAATATTATTTTTGTTCTTCAAAACTAATGAAAATTAATATAATAACAGTGATAAAAGTTCTTTAAAAATAGCCAAAATTACTGCAGCATACTTTATTTTGAATAATTTCAAGAAACTATGTAATTTTTATAAGAGTAAAATGTTTGTTCATTTTAAATTGTGTTGCTTTTCAGAAAAAAAAAGAGTTTATTTTACAGAATTTAAATAAATGCTCTTTTTTCATACGTGGGGTTGCTCAACATGTAATGGTTCATGTTTGTTTTGGGTTTTTTTTTAGTTGTGCATCATGAATATAAATAAAGGTTTTGTTTAAACCTGTTTTATTTATAGTAGTCATATTTTATTGGGGTGCATATATGCGTATATATACAGTTTAAGTCAGAATTATTAGCCCCCCTGTGATTTTTTTTTCTTTTTTAAATATTTCCCAAATTATGTTTAACACAGCAAGGAAATTTTCACAGTAAGGTCTTATTTGTTTTATTTCGGCTAGAATAAAAGGAGTTATTAATTTTTTAAACACCATTTTAAGGACAGAATTATTAGCCCCTGTAAGCTGATTTTTTTTTTGATAGTCTACAGAACAAACCATCATTATACAATAACTTGCCTAATTACCCTTATCTGCCTAATTAACCTAGTTAAGCCTTTAAATGTCACTTTAAGCTGTATAGAAATGTCTTGAAAAATGTCTAGTAAAATATTATTTACTGTCATCATGGCAAAGATAAAATAAATCAGTTATTAAAAATGAGTTATTAAAACGATTATGTTTAGAAATGTGTTGAAAAAATTTTCTCTCCTTTAAACAGAAATTAAGGAAAAAAATAAACAGGGGGCTAATAATTCAGGGGGACTAATAATTCTTCAACCAAAGAGCATAGAATCACCAAGAGGCGACACTCTAGTGCGATTTGGGGAACAGCCACTTGCGGCGCGGCGGCCATTTTGGAATGAAAATTCCAATAGAACAACAGCATATTATAGGTCTGTAAAATAAACTATTAAAAGTGCTGATGATTGTGATCGTAAGTGTTGTATTGTTGTCTTTTAGGTTGTATCTTAGCTTTAATGCGCTTTTTAAATAATTAAAAAACAAAGCAGCTGCTTGTCATCGCGACAGCAATAAGATCCAATGGACGGCCGATCGCTTTCACTACAAAATAGCGGAATCACGGGGCTGTTGCTGGGAGCTGCTGTTGCAATAGAACGTTCTATTGAGTGTCATCTCTTGGTCATTGTAAACTCTTTGCTTCAACTGTATACCCCAATGGCTTTTTTTAAAAATGCATTTGATAAAAAATATTAGAAATGGCTCTTTGCTGAAAAAAGGTTACTCACCGCTGATATATACAATAATAGTCTAGGGACAGATAACTCCATTGTGCTTTGTTTTATATAGAGTTTTATATAAATTAGCTGCAGTCTGTAACCTTATTATTATTTAAAGATCCCATTTAAAAAAAAATTTCGGGCAACTACATTACCAGTCAGCAGTGATGTAAACAGGTACTAGTACTGAAAAATCATACTCAAGTAAAAGTACCATTACTTGCCTTAAAATGTAGTGCAAATAGAGTAAAAGTACCTCATGGTTTCCGCTACATTCATTCTTCCCTGGCGGGGCACCACACCAAAATTCATCCCGCCACGGCTAGATTACAGCTTCTCATTCAAAACTTTTAGACATTGTTGTTTTTTTATAGGCGGGTTATAATTGCACCAAAAACGCATTAAGAGGTAAGTGAATTATAACAGCGCAAACCTTTCTGTAATCGTAGTAGTGCTGTGCGCTATTTATTTAACCCTTTAAGGTGACATGCTGACTGACTGACAGGTGCGTGATGCGTGTGGCCAGCAAACACGACGTAGCTTTCAGTTATGATGAACAAAGTTTCCATAATTGTACTTTATCCATAGATAAAAGTCTATGGCTCTGCATACAATGATTTTATCTTGCTGGAGTTTATGGCCATTTCACTTTACTTCAGGACGCATTAATGCTGCACTGTAGGTCTACTAGAGACATTCATAAATATTTCTAGCCAATATAATAAATGTTGGAGACATATTTGTTACATAAACGCACTAAATCGCACTTCAGCAGCGTTTATTTGAGAGCGCACATAAAGATCTGTAGTTGAGCAGCGTATATTTGAGGGCGTGCAAGAAGTTTTGTGCACGAGCAGTGGAAATCGGTGCGCAAGCAAAGAGATTTGCATGCTTGTATTACATAAATGCGCTCACTTCTCCATTTGTCATTGAAATAACGCCATAGGTAGTTGTTAGATTTGTGTAAAAGACCTGCCGCCACAGCTGGAAAAAATCCAAGAGGAAACATTGTACCTGTTGTAATTATTACTCAAAGTATGAGTAAAAGTAGACCTTTCAAAAGTACTCAAGAGTAGTGAGTAGCGAGTATTAAACTGTAAAAAGCTGACACATTTACATGTAATTTGTGGATGTGTGTAAACGTAACATTCTGTAGTGTATTTAATTATTGCCCAGCAGGCACACAGCCCCTTTCACAAATACAGACCGGCAATTTTCCGGAAAGGGATCATGTATGAACAGGCCCTTTTTGAAAACACCAGTAAATTCGTTGCCGGAAAGAGCGCGTTCACAAATAGAACACGGTGACGTGAGACGTCTACCCAAGCCAATTAGAACATTCAGACACAGTCACATTCGTGCTGTTTATGAAGCCTTTGAATATTTTTCCAGACACATTTAGCTGCTAGATGTCAGTCAGATAACATTTCTATGTTCCTTCTTAATACAAACTGTGGAAAAAAGTTGATATTTGGTTGGTTGTGTTAGAAAATGACCAAAATCCAACATCATACTGACGTCAAATACTGACATTTATTCTTCAGGTATGGCAACCAAATTCCAACGTCTCATAGACATCATAGTGGTAACATCCACACAACGTCCACAGAACCCTAAAATTGGCTTCTGACGTCAACCTGATTTTCATTTCCAAACAAAATGCAATGTCCCCACGACGTTGGGGTACAACGTCAAGCCTATTTCAGTCATCATACAGTAAACATCTCATCAGTGACATGCATCTAAACTTTTCGTTAAACTTTAATGATTTTTGACATCGTCTTGGACACTTTTAATGTTTCCAAACATTCATTCAGTAATTTTCTTTTCAGCTTTTTTAAATCTTTTTTAATCTGGGGTCACCACAGCGGAATGAACCACCAACTTATCCAGCAAATGTTTTACGCAGCAGATGCCCTTTCTGCTGCAACCCATCACTGGGGAACACCAATACACTCTCATTCACACTCATACACTATGGACAATTTAGCTTATTCAATTCACCTATAGCGCATGTCTTTGGACTTGTGGGGGAAACAGGAGCACCTGGAAGAAACCCACACAGGGCTTGAACCAGCGAATTTCTTGCTGTGAGGCGATCCTGCTACACATTGCGTCTCTACGCCGTGACACCCTGCTTCCAATCAGTTTGCTGCAATTATAAATCGCCCATGTCTTGAGGTAGTTCACTATGATGTGATTTACCTTCTATGTGTGATTTGATTGGACAGGAATCACAGGACTGATTTTTCTAATCTCCATAGACAAGAAAAAATAAAGTAGTGACTGCAGATTGAAGGCAAGTGGAGTAAAAGTATCGATACAGCACCAAAAATCTACTCAAGGGAAAGTAAAAAAAAAGTAAATTTTTAAAACTACTTAGTAAATGACAATTTCTGAGAAAAACTACTTAATTACAGTAATTTGAGTATTTGTAATCTGTTACTTTAGACCACTGCCAGTCAGTGTTGTAAACCAGTTATAGAGAAATTGCAATACACATGTAAGGTGGGACACACCAAGCTGACGCCAAATAACTACAGTAGCACAGATGAAAACTGTTTTGTTTCCTTTCATCAGCCATGTCTGGACCAAAAAACTGCACTTGAACACATTAATGCAGCAGACTGAAACGAGAGCATGTTGTTGCGTTCCAATTCGCATACTTATACTACGCCCTAAAAGTATGTACTTTTTAGTGTGTAACAGAAGAGTGTGCAAACTTTGGGACATACTAATTCCTCATTAACAGATCGATGTGCTGCTTAGTTATGAGCCCTGTCAATCATCCACACATCATCCACATTTGTTTCATATTTAATTTTCTACCATATTAGAGAAGCAGCAGCAGACTAATCTCCCATTCACGAGTCTTTCAGGCAGAGAAATCTTCTCAGCTCTTTGGATAATAATGCATACAGATGTTAATGTCCAAACACGTCTTTATATAAGTTCAGTATTGTTATTGCAGATGAAATATAACAGAAACGTGATTTAAATATTTTCCAGTGGGCTAGATATTAATTAACAGTCATTCAAACAACTTTATCGAAGCCTCTCTGCTTGACTATTAGTCTCGCGCGTCCACCATGTTTGTAGTTTATTTACACTTTTCACCCTCATTTGTAGTTGTAACCGAATTCACATTCAACACACAATGTCAGTGGTTAGAGTATGGACGGCTCTACACTTAAAATTTTTACCGGAAATAGTAACCATCAGGGAAATTTTGGCATACTCTTTTCAACATACTACTATTTGAAACATACTAATTCTATTTTCAAATGCTATTTAGTACGGATATGCGAACTGGGATGCAGTGTTTGTTTTGAGCCTGCTTGAGAGGGTGTGTTTGTACATACCCGCAGGTGGCAGTAGTATGTTTTCTCATTCCACACAGGTGCATGATATATGCACATACGAAGCATAAACAAAGCAGCGTTTAGTACCATTATCACCATCACATTATCACATTATCATGTCTCACTCACCACAGAGGGATTCTCTTGTGCAAATATGTCTAATAATCCGATAATCGTTTTAAAATACTTGAGAAATGCAATGTAATTACAGCTGGCTTGTTTGGGTTTAGTCACTTCAGTTTTTGTTCTTGTGCTCTGATTTGTTGCTGAATAATGCTTTCTTTTGCTGACGGTGACGAGATTCTATATGCTGATTTGGGCTCAGATTAAAAACTGGCTGTGTTATCAGCTGTAAATCTCCAGCAGCTGTTTTCAGATGGATCAGTGTTTACTACACAAAGCCATAGTTTACTGACAACACTGCAAAACCTGATAAGTTAAGTTAACTCAAACTGTTCAAGAAAACCGATTGCAGAAAACCATTTTTAAAAGTTATTTATTGTTATAAAGTTATGTATTGTGTCACATACACATATATATCATTTGTGTTAATATTATCAAACTTTTAGAGTATTAGTAACTTAAACAGTTTAAGTTCAGTTATCAAATCACTATTAGTTCAATTAACTTAAACTGGTCAGTTAACTTCCAAAAAAAAGTGCTAATAACTATATAGCTACTCAGGATTGTTTGGTGTTCCTTCTAGCATTTGATTAGAGTTCTGCTTAATATAATCAATTTATGAGTTACCATAACTCTTTTTCATTGAGTCAAAGTAACTTTTTAAAACATTATAAGTTAAACAAACTTATTTCATTTAGTGATTTTCACTGTTAGAAGATTTAATAGGTGTAATCCTGAAATCGCTGAGAATCCTCCTGCAATTTGAGAGCTGTTGCGTCGCTTCTCAGTGAACTATTGCTCAGATTTTAAAGCTTGCGAAAATATCATGTTATGTTTTTACTCCTAACTCACCCATAACTTCAGTTGAGTTTTTTAAATAATTCATTCTGTGAGATGATTTCATAAGTAATTACCGGTATTAGTCAGGTTAACCTAGTAAAAGCAGCAGATCCTCTGCTCTGTTTGATTTTCAGATCATTTCACATTTCCATGAACTTGCGTGAGAATCACAGCTTTTGGGGTTTATTTCAATTTCATTTCAAATAATCTAATCTAGGTGGCGAAGTAGCCTAGCGCTGTCGCCTCACAGCAAAAAGGTCACTTTGGTTCAAGCCTTGGCTGGGTCAGTTAACATTTCTGTGTGGAGTTTGCATGTTCTCCCCATGTTCGCGTGGGTTTCCTCCGGGTGCTCAGGTTTCCCCCACAAGTCCAAAGACATGCACTATAGGTGAATTGGGTAAGCTAAAATCGTCCGTAGTGTGTGTGTGAATAGAACTGCATGGGTGTTTTCCAGAGATGGGTTGCAGCTGGAAGGTCATCCGCTGTGTAAAACATATGCTTGATAAGTTAGTGGTTCATTCCGACGTGGCGACCCCTGATTTATTTAATGAATAATTTTATCTAATCACAATGCATTGTAACGCTTTTTTCATTTGGTCACAACAAAAGAGACATACCTGTTATTTACTTGCTCAGATGATGTTCACCTATAAAAATTCTCATTTGGGTCATAACACTTTTTAAATTATTTAATCAGCGCTGATAACCCAATAGGTTGCACAGATGCAGACCTATCTGTAAGCTGTTTTTGATACATTTTAGGCTCAGAAGGTCAGCCTCCCATCTAGGAGCAACATCCAGGATCAACACCTGTCATGTTCTATATAGTGTTTATCTCACTTTGCTAGGGCAATTAACTTTAAGGTTAGCGCATACTAGCTAATGTTGGTACTGTCTATCTTACAAAAGGCAGTGGTGAGCTTTATACAAACTTAAAAACATTGTTTCTTAGGCTTACCTTAGAACAACTGAACATACAGTGATTACAGCAATTTGCTTCCGCTCTGGAATGGCAGTCCAGTCTTTCACTAATGATATCAGTTAGGGTTGATAAAAATATTCTTATCCACACCCTTCCAATCTTTAGTTTGACAGAAAAACTAAAACACAGAGAGAACCACCACCCCCTACTCAATATTGAGTTTCAGTTTTAGAAATAAATGTTTGCAGCAATAGGGTATATGCCGAGCTAGTGTTTTTCCCATACTGATAAACTTCCGGTGACCTGCTATTGTGAGTTTTTTCCATTATATACGGTTCCTTTTACAGCATCGATGTTGTAATGTAATTAAAATATATTCAGTTAAATAAACTTTTTCATTCATTTAGTTGTTCAAGAGTAAAACGAGACAAAAAGCTGTTTACTCGCACGCGACCATCAGAATCGGCAGGCTAGCGCATGGTGGGGGAAATGTAATTTAATGCAGTACTTCTTGTACAATCTGAGACCAACTTTATATCAGATATCACTTAGCCGGTGGAGATCGCTGATTTTTAAAGAAAACTGACCTTAAATGCGCCAATTTTTGCATTGGCATACAGTTGACCGGAAGCGCTTAACCCAGGTTACTGGCAAATTCAAAGTCCTATTAGCATGCTTCGGCATATACCCTATTCATAGTTAACACAGACTTTAAGTTGTTTTGTTTGGGTCTAGAAATATAAATAAAAAGTTCCATTGCCATTTTCTCAAGATACTTGGAATCAGTTTTAAAAATACTCTAGGTGTATCATTTAAATTACACACACAAAAAAAGAAGTTCTAATTCAACACGCTGAACACCCCCAAACCACATAGTATGTTACAGTAGAACATAAAATAATAAGCTAACATTAGATGCATGAAATTTAACTATTACAGAAAAAGATGTGACTGGCTATATCATATCTAGATAAATATGTCTAGATATCTATATCATATCTAGAAAGATGGTGCAATTTATGCTTTCTGAACAATTTGCATGCATTTACATTTATATGACGCACATTTTATAGATTACAGTTAATTTATTTTAATAAAACTACACATATTTTATATTGTGAAAACAAATATTAAGCTTCATCAGTAGTTAGAACTAGTTTCGCGAAACAGTTGTATTATTACCTCATCAGCTTCAGCTCCTTAAAATAATGAATGAGGAGCTGAAGCTGATGAGGTAATAATACAATGACGACAGTGCAGTGGTGGGATTTTTTTTTAAACACTTGCTGTGTGACAACAGTCCCACTCCCACCTGCCAGCTGTGTTAAGTGGAATGCGTGTGATGTATGTGGTAATTTTAAGTACTTGGATAACAAAATAAATGTTATAAAACTTATTTTTTAAGTGCAACATATTCCAAAAGACCAGGGGCTTTTAAAAATAAAAAGCCCCCCCTTAGTTACTGTTGCTACGCCTGTCAAGCTTTCGTGCCTGGCACGGCTTTTACAGTGTGTATGCGCCGGTGTCAGACATTGCTAGGGATATAATGTCATTTTTGGCGAACAAGTGAGATATCAGAGAAAGCCAGACAAATAAGGACTGCAGTATGCATTACAGGAGTATATCCACGACATAATAGGCAACCGATTAGAGAATAATTCAATCAAAATTTAAGCTAGCTTAGCCTAGTTGCCTCATACACTGACCATTCAACAGCTTAATTCATGCACAGCAGGAGAGGTGAAATTTAAAAATAATCTAATAATAACTAATTAAACCGTGATTTCTCTATTTTAGCCAAAAAGCCTGATAGACTATTGTTGTGCAATGAAATATAGCGTAACTAATCGATGAGGAAACACACATGGACAGAGCTTTTACATAGTTTATTCATAGAAAGAGCAGCCAGAAAGGGGAAATGTATGTATTTGTGCTGAATATTAGCATCATTGACCCATAACAATGTATAGTACCTATTACTGTCAGTATGTTTGTGTGCTTTCTATAAATTAATAAAAAAAAACAGCTGCTGGTAAAGTATATTGATCGCAAGTGCTCAGTTTGTGATCACATCTCTGTTTTGTTCTGTTGATTTGTAATTTTAAATATTTAGTATAGCTTGAAATAGATGGAAATATGAAGTTCAGTAAAGTTAGCAACAGATTTGCAGATTCGTATTTTCCGGATCAATAACTCATTATGACCTATTTGATATTAGTATAACTAAGTTACTATGGCGAAGGCTTAAACGTTGCTCTTAGTATCGAGAGAGAAGAAAAAAGAAAAAGACAACTGAGAAACATAACCTGCTTTGTATTTTTGTAGGAAACAGAGTTTAGATCTGTTTAGGGTAAGAGGTGTATGAGTTATTGCCGTCGGTCTATCACTGAATGTCAGGAATATCAAAACAAAACCAACTTAACTCTGCTCCTTTAGCGCCCCTCACACAGCTTGATCCACGCTGGAATTTCTCCTCTTGGGTTTTTGCTTTTGAAAAGGGAAAAAATTCCACCACTGTTCAAGCTTTTAGGACACCGGGTATCAGATTTGCACAATCTATATGCACAGCACTTTGGCCTGTTTCCCTCGCTTGAAAGCTTGACAGAGCCCTGCACGTTGCTACGGTTGCTAAGCCACGATTGGTGGGTGGCGGTTTTTGGGTGTGCCTTAGCAAAGGGTCAATTGGCTCATTTGTATTCGATGTGAGGGTCAGAGAAATTCTGCAAATAAACAGAATCCGCAGGTTTTAAGCAGAGATGGCGACAAAGAGGCAAAATTTACAGCTTCAACTTTGTTTTATTTTGGGGAAAATATGATTAAAAGGCTATGAGGACAAAGCAGAAAGGATAAGGCCATTCAAGGCTACCAAGCTGCTTGATTAAAGCGCAGCACATTTCAAACAAACACATGGCTGAGGATAAGCAGCACACAAACAACCCAGACGTGTCATACACTTGCTGCCCTTTCCACCAGACTGTATAAAAACAGTGAGAGACAGGCGGTGAGAGAAGCTTGACAATAGAGACGCAAACCAACCATGAACTTGAGCTGTAATTAAAACTCATGTTGACTGATGGCAGACAGAGGGAAGTTGTGAAAGACATTACACAGCCTAAACTTGAAGATCTTCAATGGTGCCAAAATGTTTTACAAGTTTTTTTTTCACTCACTCTCCTTCGGCTTAGACCCTGATTTATTAGGGGTTGCCACCAAGGAATGACCTACCAATTACTTTGGCGTTTTATGTGGCACACGCTCTTCCAGCTGCAACACAGCACTGAGAGTATAGAAGTTACACTCTCTCATTCACACACACATATACACTATAGCCAATTTCAGTTTATCCAATACAACTATACAACATGTCATTGGACTGTGAACCAGAACAACTGGAGGAAACCCACGCAAACATGGGGAGAGATGCAAATTCCGAACAGAAACGCCGCCTGGCCCTGCTGGGTCTTGAACCAGCGACCTTCTTGCTGAGGTGACATTGCTAATCATAAGCATTTACATATTTTAATATTGAAATGTAAATAAAAATGTTAAGATTTTCAAATACTTTTTATTGTTAACTTGATATGTTTCAGTCTTTTATTGTGTTAGTAGGGGTGGCGCGCTGTTGCCTCACAGCAAGAAGGTCGCTGGTTCGAGCCTCGGCTGGGTCAGTTGGCATTTCTGTGTGGAGTTTGCATGTTCTCCCCGTGTTTATGTGGGTTTCCTCCGGGTGCTCCAATTTCCTCATCATTTTGCACCGAATTATCATACAGACTTAAGGTTGGGCTCATTTAACACAGACTACCAATCTGCCAATCACTGATGACCTTTCAACTTACAAGCCACACCCTAGCAACCACTTACGGCACCCTAGCAACTGTCCTATAGACTTCCATTGTAAAAAAAAAAATGCCATTGACTTTACATTGGACATACTAACAACAAACCAATTCATAGGAATATACTAATCCATACTAGAAACATGCTAATCGTACTAGAAACATGCTAACAACATACTAACATGCTAATCATTCTAGAAACATGCTAACAACATACTAATCATACTAGAAACATACTAACAACATAGTAACATACTAATCATACTAGAAACATGCAAACAACATACTAACATACTAATCTAGAAACATGCTAACAACATACTAATCATACTAGAAACATACTAACAATATACCAATCCATACTGAAAAAACATACCAACAAACATGCTAACCATACTATAATGCTACTAGCAACATGCTAATTCATACTAAAACCATGTTAACAACATGCTAATTTATGCTAGAAACATGCCAGAACACCTTAGCAACCAACTAGCAACACCTTAACAACCAGTCAAAACACCCTAGCAACTACCTAGCAACAACTCAGAACACCCTAGCAACTGCTTAGCAACACTTTTGCAACCACACAGAAGACTCTAGTAATGCCTTAGCAACCATTCAGAACACCCTAACAACCACTTGGCAACACTTTAGCAACCACTCAGAACCCCCTATCAACTGCCTGGCAAAAAACATGTCAATCCATACTAGAAACATGCTAACATATATAGTTCTAACAGTTTTAATCTTCTTAAATACTACTTAAATTATTTAAACATTTAAACTACTTCAATCTTTCAGACTAGGCTTTCGCAAGCCACCATAAAGTTTGTCTACAGAGTTTACTTTTCTAGTTAATAATAATTCCTTAATTTACCAAAGTGTAATGTTATGTTAACTTATATGTTTGATGTGCCTTTGCATAAGTGTGTAAGGAAAAAAAACTGCTAAATCTTTACTAATCTTTCCCCCACACACCCATAATTTTAAAGGTATGTTCGCCCTCAAGTCTTTCTTTGATTTCTATCTCAAACAGTAAGCCTCCACTGTTATTATTACATTTTGTTCTTGACAGCCAGACTTTCCATCGTCAATCCTACATGCTTACCAAGACCAGACCCCTAAATCAAATCCCATGCATCCCTACAGTCATGTGTTTGCTTGGGCTGTGCAGTCAACTGTCTATGGCATTTTCCCACTGTGTAGTGATAACATCAAGGTGTTGAAAAGCACAGTCTCAACTGTCGGCACTTGCCAAATGCTCAAATGAAAACCGCTTGGCTACTGTGTTGAAAATGATTGGAACCGAGTGAGGGAAAAGACCTAATTAAAAACCAGCAGAGACAAACACACTAATGCCAACTGACACTTTAAAGCGGCTCAGACAAATAAAAATCAGTGAAAGAAAACCCATGCTTGATTGAAACTTTATGGATGAGTTGGAAATTTCACCATAAGTAAGCAATGGCTGTATGCAAGAGAATAAAACCTGAAATTTCTGGTTAATTAAAGTTATATGAAGCTATAAATTAGATATTGTAATGTTACTAATTACTATATGAAAGCTGCTTCTCAGTCTACAACATGCTAAATGATATTAACATTTAATTCCACTAAAGATGATCAGACTGTCAATCATTCTGGCAATTTAGCACATCTGGAGCTGACAAAATAGATAAAGGCTAAGTAGAATGATCTTATGAATGGTTTAAATGTGTGCATTATTATCATTAATCACAACCGGATCACTTGCCACGTAACCTAAGATAAAAGAGTGACACTGTTGGCATGAAGAAATAATGTGGTTGTGAAAGAAGTGTTAAAACTTTACATCAAGGTTTAACTATGATTTATGATTTAAGGTTGAATAATGAAACATTTTTTGAAGCATTTAGTCTTGGCTAATGTTTCGAGGTTAATTTTTACAAACAGGTTTCTGATGATACATTTAGAAACTTCTGCTTGTGTTAATTAACATCAGTTTATGTAAGAAAAAAGATGAGGATGTCTTGAAGAAAAAAAATGTTTTATTCCAGAATAGTAGTAACAAAGTGGGGACAGCACTTTGGATTCAGCGGAGTTGGAATGGTTTCGCTTTGAATGTACATTAAGAATAACAATAAAAGTGATACTCTTCCGTTCCCAGATATTTGGTAGACTTTCTAGTGTCCAGCTGTTATGTTAAATTAGGTTAAACAGAATTCCTTTTGGTCAGCAGATGGTTCGTGATGGTTCACTGCTGTTCCCATGCTACAAGAAGTAAATTATCACTCCAAGGGCATTATTTAAATAATTTGTTACATCCCATGGTGTTTTGGATGTATTGTTATGTTTGGTTTCTTTTCTCGCTCTCTTTCTCTCTTTCTGTTACCTGTTTCTCAAGTAGGTGTAGAGGAGAGGAAGTTGATTAATTGCACCTGCTGCTCGTTGCCCGGCAAGCTTAAAAGCCTGCCAGTTGCGCCACTACATAAAACATTCTTTTACTGAGTTTCAAGAACTGCTACAGGACCATAATATATACAATCTTTTGCGCAAACCTCCTATGGCCAAGCATCTAGTGATGCAGTTTGTTTTCTTGTTCATTGGAATGATACCTGGTAAGAGGGGCTGAAGCGAATTCACACCTGTTCTATTAATGCAAGATTACAACTCATACAGTTTAAAGTGGTATATAGGCTACATGATACCAAAACTAAACTCAATAAAATTTTCCCTTCAGTTTCCCCGTTATGTGACAGATGCAAAATCTCAGAGGGAACGTATGCACATACTTTTTGGTTTTGTCCTGAGATCTCTGTTTTTGAAAAATATTTTTTAGTCTTATTCAAATGTTTTAGGAGAAAACATTAGTCCTGATATTGAATTAGCCCTGTTTGGATGCTCTGACCCAGTGTTAGCATGGTCACATAATCAGCAAATGTCTATTATGTTTGGTATGGTGGTGGCTAAAAGGGTAATCTTGATGGATTGGAAGTCCACTTTACCACCTACTTTTCATAAATGGCTGACTGAAATGGTTGCTGCTCTTAAGCTTGAAAGAATTTGTTTTGCTAGGGCAGATGCTTCTAAGAAGTTTGAAAAAATCTGGGGCCTCTTTCTTGTTTATCTTTTTAAGAGTTGAAAGTAGAGCGCTTGTGATTCATGGACAATTTTACTCTTATCAATGTTTTGAGTTTGATCAAGTAAAACTGGATGTATATTATTTATTCTATATGGTGCATGTTTGGATGGACTGGTACTTGTTTATTTAATTAATTTTTTTATTCTTATTTAAATTATATTCTTCTGTATTTTTTCCTTATTTGTGTAAAACATATTATAGATTGTATAAATGTTTTTGTTCTGTTTTGTACTTATAAAAAAACTTTATAAATAAAATATTAAAAAAATAATTTTTTTTAAGCCTACTAGTTACAAGCCACATTAAAGCTTGCTTCCAGAGTGTGGTCTCTCTCCTGCCTGGTTGTTTTGATGATAGATTATTGTCGCTGCTGTGCTTAATTTGTTGAAATTTTTAAGCTTTTGAAACTTAACTGTGTTTGGAAGCCATAGGGAGGTGGGTGCCATTTTATTTCTAAAACCCCTTTCTCTTGTTTATGCTTAATTAGGGAGTTGGTGTACATTTGTGTTGTTGATTTGAATTTTATTTTGTCAGTTTAGACAGTTTTACTCCATAACTAGCTAAAGTGTACTTTTTGTTTATTTTAGCCTTTCCCCCTCCTGAAGTCTATTTTTGCTTCCCAGTTATGTTTTCTCATGGTACATTTGTTAATAAATTCTTTAACTTGAATTTGGTGTGTTGTCATGAATGCAGGGGACTGATCCACACTCACCCCAACCAACATTAAAACTTTTCACTGTTGTTCCCACTCCTAGACATTTAACACTAACAAAAACACCCACAAAATTTAGTTTTGTATCTACCCTCACATTCACCTTTTCTAAATCCAAAATTTCTTTAGAAAAGAATAGAGAACTTTTTCTCAGTCTGGCTCTGTAAAGTGTATGATGGCTAACCCTATGCTTGCATGATGCTTCTCCAAGAAATGGACACTTTCCCCCGGAGACCCCACACAAAAATTGTGTTGTTTACTGTATTCTAGAGCAGTGTTTCCCAACCCTGTTCCTGGAGGCACACCAACAGTACATATTTTGGATGTCTCCCTCACCTGATTAATTAACTTCAGGTGTTGGAGTCTCTTCTAATGTTCTAATGAGGGGATTCAGGTGTGTTTAATTAGGGAGACATTGAAATTGTGTACTGTTGGTGTGCCTTCAGGAACAGGGTTGGGAAAAACTGTTCTAGAGAATAAACCTTCGCTTTACAAATGATTTTTTTTACATACAGTGTGTTTATGGTTTTGTTGTATGCTACTGTATACACCAGTAATGTTTGGCCTAATAAATACGTTCTGTTTCTTCATTGCATTGGTGTTTACAGTGTATCTGTTCCAGTGTTCCCCGTCTCAGAAGATTATTTTCACCATAAAACGTATTGAATTGTAGATATAAGCCTATAAAAGAGCTAAGAGCTTTAGATTTAGAACAAGAATGTTTACATGATATATCCAAAAGTGTTGTATTATGAATGACATGTTTGTCATTTGATGCAAATGCTTTATTCTAACGTTTTTATGGCATTTTGAATGCAGCGTGACATTTTGAAGGAGAAGTAAGGCATTTTGCATTTTGTGTGTGCAGTTTTGAGAATTGTGTGTAGAGTAGGGCTGCACGATTCTGGCAAAAATGTGAATCACGATTTTTCTCACAATTCTGTAAATGTAATATAAAGGTTAATATGATTGATTAGCCTATTATTATTGTTAATTCTCAAACATATGGTAAAACAACAATATTAATATTAGGCCTGTGTGTAGGTCTACTGTTCCTTAAAATGCTAAATTTTGTATAGTCATTATAGTGGACTTGAACAGACTTTCAATCTGTCCTGTTTGTTAATTCGCAGTAAAATGATGACATCAGAATATAACTATTCATAATTCTGAAGTTAATGTATTATGTTTAAGACATGTGCTTGTCATCTGTCATTGACAACATTATTAGACCATTATATTTCCATTTTATATAGGCTAGGGTTGTTATACTGACACAGTAAACATTTATTTTCATCCACAACACTATGTGTTTGCTGTGAAAGAAAAAATATATTAAATGCTTGTCATAATCATAACTCTAAAATGCGATATGATCATTTTAATGTGCGCACAGGTTTCACTTTCACTTCCAAGTGCGGCTCATGGCTGCGGTCACTGAGAAAAAACACACACATGCAAATCAAACCTCCCGTGCGGCCCTCAAATCATCGCTCTGTTCAACAAACTGACTGTTATTTACAACTTTATTACCTGTTATTCACAGCCTATGCAGGTTCTGTTCACTAAAGTAGGCGTTATTTGCGTGCATGCGCATGTTCTCGGCAGTAAACAAACAGCTGACGGTCAGCTTACATGCGATTTCTCGACCGTGAATATATCATTACATGAAGACAAAAATGTAATTTTTGGGTATATTATACCTTATAAATACAGTATGTGACACTTTTAACACCATTTGAAGGTGTCAATGTTGCTGTGAAGACTTGTGCGACTGCCTTGCTTCTCTCCTGAATTTGAAAATATAATTGGCTGGATCGTAGAAAAGCTGAATTAAGATCGTGTGTAGGGTCGAATCGAGATCGTAATCTTTTTTCGATTAATCATGCAGCCCTAGTGTAGAGGTTTGTAAAAAGACACTGTTTTGAAAACATGTAAGCAGTTGGAAAAACCAGTCAATAATGAAATATTAAAAACACCTCATTATTCAGGGAGAAATCTGTTGATTTGTTTTTAAGTGTTATATGTAAAAGAATAAGGGGAACTAATTATTACAATTACACAACTGCTTACACACAAAATCTTGTCATGTCATACAATTTCTGAAACATCTCTGGGGACGCTCCCCCTCCCACCCAAGACTTTTTTCTGAGAGAGAGATATTCTGTTTCTTTATGTTATTGGCTTTTACAGTGTACCTGTAACTCCTCTCAGCAGATTATTTTCACTGTAAAACATTGTATTGAAATGTAGATATAAGCCTATGAAAGAGCAAAGAGCTTTAGATTTAGAACAACAATGTTTGCATGGTATATCCAAACATTTATTATAACGAAAGACATGTTTGCCATTTGATGCAAATGCTTCATTCTGACATGTGTTTATGGCATTTTTAGTCCAGCGTTACATTTTGAAGTAAATGTGAGACATTTTGCATTTGGTGTGTGCAGTTTTGAGAATTGTGTGTAGAGTTTTGAAAAAAGGTGACACTGTTTTGAAAACGTGTGTAAGCAGTTGGAAAAAACTGTAATAAATTAATAATGTTACAGATTATTCACACTGTCTATCACTCAATAAAATATTCAAACTGAGACTTTTGAAAGTTTACTTTTAGTTTGTCGTCGCTCGTAAATTAGTAGAAATTCCAGACAGCCAATATAAACTGTTGACCAGATTTTAATGATTTGGTGTTTGTTGTATCGAGTTAATAAAATCAATGAAAAATTATATTTTGAATCAATATTAACCTAGATTAATTAAGACAGAAGAATTTTAAGGAATCAAAGCTTACATTAAACTATACTGTTAACAAAATATTTTTGCAATATTGTCTCTTGACAATGACTTTTGTGTTTTCCTTTAAAAATAATATTATCAATTAGTCATGCTAACATGTTTTTTTTGTTGTTATTTTAACATATCAAAAATGATTAATTATGTTTCAAGTCAATTTAATGTAACTTGAAATTACTTGTAACGTTAATTTGATTCAAATTTCAACATTTACATTGTTGCATTAGTTCAGAATAGCTCTAAATAATTTAATTTATTCCAGAGTTTACTTTTATTCCAAAAAAAAAAATTTGTTTGACTATATCAACTATAACTAATGCACTGTATGCCATTTTTCATTAACGTCATATTCCCTTTTAAATGCCCAAGCTCTTAAAATGGATTTCTGTTTTTATCGTTCATCTGGGAAAAAAAATAGAAAAGTTCAATGATATCGTTCTTCTGAGCCATTCTTTTTATAGTTTTTGGTGTGGTTACTCTTTTAAATTCAGAATGAACTATATATTTAACATTGCAGTTCTTCTCCTTGGTGCAAACCGACAGTCTTTGGTCAAAATCCACTGCTATCCCAGGAGGAAAATATCTCATATGATAAGAACTGTTGTAGCTACATCATTAATTTACTTTTATTCAAAAGAAACAAATAGGAAATCAGAGTGAACATGTACACAAAGGAACATATATACAGAACATTTACTGCACAGGAGAATCACATAACAACACACTGGGGACTGAGAAGTCATGTCTGAGTGTGTGTGTTTAAGTGGGTATGAGAGAAATAAGTGCGAGACAGATAGAGAGAGTGAAAGGGAGAGAAAGAACGAGAGGGATTTAGTTGCTGACAGGTATGACTGATGATATGTTGGGTCTACAGGCTGAAACTGTAGATGGTATCAAGGAAAGCCGAGATTAAATCAGCTGGAACACACACTTACACACGCACACACACACATTTTCCATTTACCGTCTTTGACTGCTTCACTTTACTGTTGACTGTATCTCATAACAAATCAAATGTGCAAGACACCAAAGACTCGCGGATTTACATTCAGGTAGCAGCTGTAGAAGTGTTCATTAATAATGTGCCGTTTCTTTACCTACATGACCACTGCACAGGCACACGCATGCATTTTCCCAACAGACTCGTTACAATTCTCACGCTTTCTACTAATTGGTCATTTTGAACACTGATGTCATTGTGCAAAGAATGAGGTCACAATGATTGGTCTCTGAGAGAGGGCAAGAGAGACAGACAGGAAGAGAGATAGAGAGAGAAACAAAGAGACGGAGGGCAGGCAATGAGAGAACCAGGCAGATGCACAAAAAAAAATGAGTTAGGAGACAGAAAACTGAGGATTATGAGACTGTCATACTTCAAATATAATGATTATTAAAACATTATAATGCATACATTAATAGTTCACACCAGGTTACTTGATGTCAGGTTTTAGACATTATTAATTGGACACCATGCAGGCAATGGATATATGTGATCTTTTAATAAGTGCTATTTTAAAACAAACAAAAAAATGATAATAACATCTTAATAATGTAAATTAAAAATTGTAATAATTTGTTAAAATATCGTAATTTCACATTGGCCGGATGAAGTTTACTTTTAGGCTTACTTTTAAGATTCATGGATGTGCAGCCAACAAATCTGCTGCAACTGTGTGATGCTATCATGTCATCATGGACCAAAATCTCTGAGGAATATTTCCAGTACCTTGTTGAATCTATGCCATGAAGGAATAAGGCAGTTATAAGGGCAAAAGTGGGTCCAACCTAGTGCTAGTAAGGTGTACCTAATAAAGTGGCTGTTGAGTGTATATGTCACCTAATGGGTATATAACAGTACCTTAAAAGCACATATTAGCACCAGCACTCTTAGGAATAGCTTATATCAATAGTAAAACAGTTTTTGGGGCTAAACAAAACTCTTTTCATAAGGTTCCATAAAGAACTATGCTAGTGTTATAAATGACTTTTAATTATTTTTTACTTTTATGAATATTTGCATTTATATCAGTAATGAGAGTGTTTATTATTAATACATTTTATTTTATTTAATAATATAGTTTTATTATTATATCCATTGTTATTATGTCTAGTCTTCATCTTGCAGGCTCTGTTAAGGTTTAAATTAATACAAAATGTGAGTCTTTGGTTGGTCCGAGTGACTATCCTCAACTGAACAGAGCTGGTCACACGTTTTGTTAAACTCATTCATTCATTCATTCACACATCAAGGGTCGCCCCAGCGGAATGAACGACCAACTTATGTTTTACACAGCTGATGCCCTTCCCGCTGCAACCCAGTACTGGAAAACACCCAACACTCTCGCATTCACAGTAATTGACTACGATCAATTTACCTTATTCAATTCACCTGTATCGCATGCCTTTGCACTGTGTGGGAGAACACCTGATAGATCTGAAAATATTGATGTTTATTTCTTCCAAAACATGGTTTAATTTAATGATTTAATTGTTTATGGAACATGCACCTAGATGGAACAAATACCAGATGAAGCGAGTCATACTGTTTTCATCCACCTTTACAGTCATGGCCCAATGGTTAGAGAGCTGGACTTGTGATCTAAAGGTTACCAGTTCGAGTCCCAGCACTGGCAGGGATTGTGGACGTTGGTAGTGAATAACCAGTGCTCTCACCATCCTTAAAACCACAGCTGAGGTGAGTCCCTTGAGCAAGGCACCAATCTTTAAACTGCTTACTGCTTTGTGTGTGTGTTCAATGCTGTGTAAATGCAGAGCCCAAATTCTCAGTATGGGTCACCATAATCGGCCACTTCACAACTTAGATTTTTTCACTTTCATATCTGGTATTGGGTATGTCCAGATTTTGCAGCAGTTACAGTACAGCACATCTCACGTACTGGCATAGTTTCTCTATATTTCCTGAAAATATTGAACACTATTGTGCACTGTAAAACAATTTGATTTTGTTTCGACTTAAAAATTGAGTGTTTGTGAAGTTTACTTCACTTAAATAGTGAAGTTGTCTTAACTCAGGTTAAAGTTGACAGGATTTGACAATACAATTGTAATGCAAGTGGTCTAAGCTTAGTTAACTTGAATAGATAAGTTGTTGTAATTAAGAATGATGTTGATAGGACTTTATAACTTAAGTGTAATAGACATGGTTTAATTTTAGTGAACGTAAATATTGAAGTTGTCTCTCATTCACACACTACAGCCAATTTTGTGTACCAAATTCAACTATAGCACGTGTGTTTAAACTGTGGAGGAAACTGGTGCACCCAAAGGAACTTGCAAACTTCACACAGAAATGCCAACTGACCCAGCCTGGACTCAAACAGTGACCTTCTTGTTGTAAAGCAACAGTGCTAACCACTGAGCCACAATGCCGCCGTTTTGTTAAACTAAAAACAGAAAAACAAAACATGAAAAAAACAGTAAAATCGCATAAAGAACCATTCCAGAATAAAAAAAGATTCTTCAGGACAATACCGTTCTAAATAGAATTTAGAAATAGAACTTAAATGAATCATGTTTTTTAGTGTAAATTGTATATAATACCTTAAAAAAAGGCATAAGTTTACCTTTTGAAATGGTAATGCCACAGTAAAAACTTGCCTGTATGGTACCTGTATTTCAGCAAACTCCACTGAAGGTGGACATTATTTATAGTTCATACATTTTTTTGAATTGATCCCAAAATCTTGCAAATACCATGCTCAACAACAGGAATTTGCCAAATTTGTGAAATATACATAATTATTGGCAAAAAATCACACATAAAAACAATCTTTGATCTTTCTATCCTATTTGTGTGACTTTATTATCTGAGCTCTTTTCATAAAGCACATTAATGACAAATAACGTGATGTTTGAGTGATTTTTTTTTTGTGAGTTCTTATTTCCCGGAAGTCTGTGGTTGGTCCTGAGTACCTGAAAGAAATGCACACAGAAAAACACAAAAGCACACATCCGCATTATCTACTCATATCAGTCTCTCCTCCATCACGCTTGATTCTCACTCACTTCCTCTCGAGTTCTCTGTCTTAGGACATGATGAAAGACAGACTGACGCAAATGAAAGAAAGCAGGAGTCGTTTTCCTCCTTTCAACAAATCATCTGTTGGAGCTGTCGGAGTGGAAACACTCACACTTCACCAACCACTGCTCTCTCTCTCTCTCTCTCTATTCACAATCACACACAATAACACAAAGGAAATGGGTGAGTTTGTGTGCTGATCTGCTGTTGTTTTTCTTGATTATTTTGTCAATGCTAGGCCCACACATAATCTGTACTTGCAGAAATCAGCAGATTTCCAAGGGTTACTCAGCCCATGATTGAGTCTATTTGTTTGATGAAAACATATACTGTATTTACTGAGTTTTTATCGTAATATCAGTAATATTACTGAATAAAATGCAAATGTTTATATGATGTTTATATACAATAATGATGGGGTTGGATTTCTGTCTTCAAATCCATCCCAGAAAGGATCATTGTTAATCCTTTTCTCATTATTTTATTCATATGAATATTTGAATCAGTGTTTAATCTTTAAAATGATTTTGACTAATAAATAAAGTTAAACATTACCTAATTTTGGAATATATTTAGGAATGTTCATTTGGAGTGTCTTTGTCCCTATCTTTGTCTGTCAAATCTATTTTCAGGAGCTCCCAAATCAGGTCAGAGGTCGTGAAGACCTCTTGAGTGGACTTGGACTCTTGAAGAATTGGAACCAACTGTTCATATTGTTATTTTCAATGTGTTAATTATGTCTAAAGTAATATTTGCCATTTTAAGTGTTAAATATTTGAAAGTTAATTCCTTTATATGTAAGCTGCCAGCTTGGATTATACCCGTTTTAATCAGTTTTGATAAGACTGCTGAAAGTACACTAAGCCTTGGGTAAGAAACCCATTTTGTGTCATTTCACAGGTCTTTGGTTAGCTAATGTGGCTGTCTGACGTTTATATGCTTGAGATATTGACCACATGAACATGAAAGTGTTCTTAGTCTGTCTGTGTTTTAATTAAGCAGGTTAAAACACCTATTTGTATGACACAGTTCATGATGTTATGTAAGATTATAATTGTTGATGTTTTTGATATTGTAAGCAGAGTGGCCTACAAACTCATTCAGAGTATTGAAGCTGGCTTCTGCTGATGAGACTATCTTCAGTAAACTTTCTTTAATTGAATCTCTGACTCCGGCTCTTCTTCATGTAACAGACTGGTTATTTTTGGGTTTAAATTGTTAAAAAAAGTAATATTTTCTGTCTTTTAGTCAATGTTATTCATTCATTCCCTTTCTTTTCGTCCCTTTATTAACCTGGGGTCGCCACAGCGGAATGAACCGCCAACTTATCCAGCAGGTTTTACGCAGCAGATGCCCTTAAAGCTGGACAGCTTACAAATTCAGAATTCGGCTCCTCCCGACTTTCGTTTTTCATTTGATAAGCAAACCACAGCTGTGCAGAGCGAGAAAACAAAGTGATAAATTGTTATAAAATATGCTTATTTGCAGTTCTTTGCTATGGATACACTTGTATCACTTGTACCCCAATGTCAGATAGGAGCAATCGGGTTTCCAATCTACTGCTTCCTCAGTGCTCAACTCATAATCACAGCTGTTTCCTCCAGCGAAAATGTAACTCTTAACGAACATTTTACTATTTTTATTTCAAAATGAACTACCATTATAAAACACATTACAGTGCATGTGGCATTATCTATACCACAGTCATGCACAGAAAGTATTAAACACAGTGACAGAACCACTTAGTGAATGTACTCATTTTAACTGTCACTGTCACTGACAGAGATAAAAACATCATGTGTTGTCTTGTATTAAAAATTATTCCTATTTTAATATTATGATTCAGTTCGTGAAATATGGGAATTAGCCTGTAGGTTAAAAAATATATATATTATATGTATGCCATTTAGTTAGAAAAGTAGCGGTTTTATTTATTAAATACATGGAAACAAAAAATGTACTTCAACATATAAAGTGGCTTTTACTACAATAAACAGGTTTGTTGAGCCTATTTGGCTCATTCAGAACTCAAATGACTATGCACGTCTATACAATACAATGGAATACTGCTAGTTTGGCATACAACCCTACCATATTAGTCAAACATTTTAAGTGTATTACTATTAAATTATTACATATAAATATATTATGGTTATATATATATATATATATATATATATATATATATATATATATATATATATATATATATATATATATATATATATATATATATATATATATATATATATATATATATATATATTTTCTTTTCTTCCTCTCATATGGAGCTGAGCCCCCCTAAAATGAAAATCCTAAAATCACCCCTGCAGACCAATCAGAGCCCCTTGAGGGCAGGCCTTTCGAAGGAACTAGGAAATATAACAGTTGTTTTCATGTTAGCTGAGTAGCTGTATATAATCAAAGTAAGATAAATGAAAAAATAACGTGATTTTTTTTACAAATGAAGCATGGGCACACGTTGCTTTGTACCCCATAAAGACAACCAAGCCTTAAAAATACACCCTGGACCACCACTTTTTTTTTGTTAAGTTTTTATGAACTATGCTCCAAAAATAGCTCCGCATCATTCCATCTGCAGGGTTTTTTATTACAAAATGTCAATAAATGTCTGTAGATTCTGTCTGAACCTATCTTTGCTTTCATTTTCATAAGCTTTATGGGTAGCCATTTACAGAAGAGATTTCTGGGAAAACAGACAAACCACAACAAGGCATTGCTATTTCTCAATGTCACTGTCACAATGACAGTGTGTGTGTGATTCTGTGGACAAGAGTGCATGAGGGAAAACGGCTGTCAGAAGCCCAAAACCCCACGGTCTCATTTTAACCAGGGCCAGCTGACATGTACCAGGTTGCCTGTGACTGCTCATTTCCTTTCCTACTTTGAATACGAGCATACATATTCACCCTCATCTGAGCAAGAGTGGCAGCTTTCCCTCAGAAACACTGCAGGAGGGTTACGAGTGAAATCAGTCGGAGTTGTTGCTAATTGAGTCCACCGACAAGACATCGCAGAATGAAACCTTCACCTGGGAACCATCAAACCTAAACTGAGGGGGTTTCAAACTAATGGCTTCCAGACTCTCCGTGTGTGTGAAGAGTAATTGAAACAGTCACATTAGCTTTTATACTGTCAGGCATTTTTTTGGCAGCCCCTCTGAAGGACCCCAGTCACCACACAGCCCTCTTTGCCAATAAAAACTTTATATGAGCACAAATCCCTCCTTTTCTTCTTGAAGCAGGAAAGAAAGAAAATTAAAAACAAGATGCAAACTGAAGAGGTATGGACATGCAATGAGCTGTAGAGCGAAGGAGAGCACGGCGTGATGTCATGCCTCATTTTGCCGCCGCTCTCAGTCACCAGAGCCCAGGAGCTGCGGTTTGATCTTCATCATCTTCATTCATTTTTTATTTCCATATTGATGACAAAAACCGCTTACTGTGAAATTGAAGTGCGAAAATGTACGATCGGCACACAAACGTTCACCCGTCTGTGTGTGCGTACCTGTGCGGGTGGCGGCGAGTGTTGGATGGAGATTGTATGAGCCAGCGGGAAGCCTTCTGGGTAATTTAAACATTCTACAAGCCTAAAATGGCCTGTCAGAAAATTACAGGGAGGGGGTGTTGGTTTGAAGTCGAGCACGAGAAAAGTGTTCTGCTTCTTTTCAACAGTTATAGGTGTGTATTTCAACTTGGTGACTTTTTCAGTGTAATTAGGGTATTTAGGATTAGAATTTAATCCACACTCCAAAAAATTGGATCACAGGCTTAGAATGTCAGGACAAATCAAAAAAAAAAGTGTGTGTGGTCAGGCATACTGCTGCCTGTGTGCGTGATTGATTTTCCAATGATGAGAGGGAAAAAGAAATCAGCATGGTCTACTATTTAAAAGACATGCATGCTGTCAGGGGCTGTATTTGAATCAGTGTGTGTCTCAGGCAGTGAATCAGCGTACATGTATCTTATATTTTCTTCCTGTCAAATAAATTAGGCTTCTCAAATGAGAGAAATGAGGCTTGGCATTGCCGTCATAGTAACCAGGGCCTACTGTTGTTGCCGGGGTAATGTGATGTGCCGCCTGTTCCAAATAGATGATGTTGATAAATGCTGCAGAATTGGAATAGGAAAAGCTTGGGAAATGTTCAAATCAAAGAGATTTGGGCTTTCTCAGGGTTTCTGGAGAAAGACTGCCAGTGATTGCGGTTCGTTTGAGGTTGCACGTCAGTTTTCGTGCAGATTACGTCTAAATCTTGTGCTGTTGGTTTTTCATGGGTGAAAAAGTTGATCCATATCTTGGTTTTCGGCTGAAACATCTGTTTTTCTTTGTATAAACAGTATGGTTATGCTTCTGCGCATTTTGTGTATTTATGAGTTGTGTAAATGTAACCCAGCCCTCAATAGTTTAGACTTGATCTGATATTTTCTGTGCGTGTATTCCTGTACTTGATTTAGGATATGCATGTGTTTGAGTGTGTGTGTGTGTGTGTGTGTGTGTGTGTGTGTGTGTGTGTGTGTGTGTGTGTGTGTGTGTGTGTGTGTGTGTGTGTGTGTGTGCGTGCGTGCGTGTGTGTGTGCGTGTGTGTGTGTGTGTGTGTGTGTGTGCGTGTATTACCATCTCTGATTGCTGTTTGTTTTATTTAGTTTTTTCCTTTAATCAGCGCTGAGGCCCCTGCAGTGAGAGGAAGGAAACCCTATCAGACAAGCCCAGTCTCCTAAGAAATAACAAAGTTATTCTTCTGAATGTGAGGCGTAAGCAATACTGACCATTTCTGTAAAATTTGGTAATACTTTGATGTTATCTGTTGAATTATATATAATCTACTTTTTTCCTAAAAATGTAGGGTCTTTAAGAATATTTTAAGTTTTTTTATTTTCTCACCAAGACATTTATTTGACTAAAATAATACAAATTATCTGTCTCTTCTTAATATTTAATAATTTGATATTTAATCATTTATGGCTTTACACTATGGCAAAACAGAATTTTCAGCCTTTGCTGAAAAAATGCTTTAGAAAAAAACTTATTAGGTGCCTAAAAAATATTCACATGTAACATATAGCTTTATCTTAATTCAGATTTTCTTTTTAAATGATTCTGAGATATAAACTCTTAAAGTTAAACTCTTAAACTCTTTAAAGGTGCAGTAGGTGATCTGCCTAAAGGCTAACCAGTTAGCATAATATCTTTTACTTACAATCCCTCCCCTGCCATCCAAATCCGTGCCTCCTGAAATCGCGAGCGCGCACATTAAAGATGACAGAGACCCAATAGTTCATGTCATTCGCCAGTTAGAAAACTTTATAGTACATTATATTACAATTCTGAACAAAAAATCTGTATTAGCACGTTTTCAGTTCTGTAGTTAGCAAAACATGTTTATCCATGCAAGGACCCCTGGTCTTACTCTCTCCAACATTCTTTGTCCTAAAGCCCCTACTATGCTTAGTGGTTGGCCAGTGGCATGCAGGAATTGCACTTATTATTAAATACTTACATGCTATTTCAGAGTGAGTATTCAAAGTAGCATGGTAAACAGTAAAGGGAGCGCGTCACAGGTTGTCATTGTTCAAAAAAGAACCGATATGAATATAAAACCCATCTTCACCTCAGTAAAACAGGCTAGGCGGAATAGCGCTATTTACTTATGTTTTGTTGTTCCACAAAATAAAAATGGACATTATCGAGGCTGTAAAAGGTCTCTTATGAAACTGAAAATAGTCACATCATTCATTCACCGGAAGGTTTCAGTGGCTGAACAACACTTCTGTGCATATAACCCATTTGTAACAACAACATCTACATGAACCTTTTCGTGACTAAAATAGTTTTAAAACATAACATTGCCTGACTAAAAGAAATACTTCAGCCATGGTGTCATCCTTCCTCCAGTGTGCAAAAGTAACTCCAATATTCATTCAAGATTTTAAAAGGTTTTGAATCAGCATTTGTTTTTACCGCTGTCACTAATGTCCACATGACCGCAGCCTGCATAAATGCACATTGGCAGATCTGCGTGAACAGAGCTGCGCAGTTCTACAAATCTACATTTGCTGACAGACAGTTTAGGCTACTTATCAAAATTCTGGGAATTATCGGCCTGGCAAATTTGATGAATATTTTTTAATCTTATGCCTTACCCAGAATATAAAAATACATATAAATGCATTTAGATTATTTACTATTTACTAATCATTATTAATGGAATGCAAACAGACTTTCAAGCAGCACAACAAAAAAAGTTTCTGAAGACAATCACCTTCTGCACCTTTTATATAAAGAATTGCAAGAGAAAAGTCATCATTGTGACAGAGTAATTAGTAGCCTATAATTTGTTATAATACTTTGGCTGCATTCAGTCCAATTTTTTATGCTCTTTACTCACTAACTTCCTGCCTCAGTTCCTTGGATGTACATCATTAATTTCATTACACAAGTGTCCACTACTGGTGAATCATCTGAATGGGTTTAAAAAGAATGCTCTAAAGAACTGCACTGTTGTAACGTCGCAGTTGCATTGCATTCTGGGACATATAGGTGCTTAAGTGGACATATGAAGGCGACTCGCTGCATCTGTCAAAATCGAGGGATTAAGTGTATGTCTTTGATAAGCTTCCTTCAATCACTTGATATAGTGGATCACACTTTAAAAAGGTGATGGGGATTCCCCTGAGGGAAAAACAGAAGGGAAGTTCACAAGTGTGCATCTAACAGTGGAGTGGAATTCAGCCATAATTATGTGACTTCCCTTTGCACTAAGTACATCTCATCACACACTTCCCATACTTTTTATTAAAATGTAGGCCAATTTTTGTTGTTGTTGTTGTTTGTTTGTTGGTTTTCTTTGTTGCTTGTAACTGGCTTGTCTTCTATAGTCATAATTCTCAACAGGTTTTCTCTCCAAATGTATTCACTTCATTAGCAGTGTTCTTGGGATTGTTATTATTCTTAAAAAAAACTAAACCATGAATGTTTAAACCTATGTGTACTTTTTAGCATTCTCAACCCTATCAATTGGGGCAATATTGCCAACACAACAAAAATCAAGACAGAGCCTTCAGCATGTTTCACTGAAGCCTGCAAATGCTCATTTTTCCTCTCTTGAACAAAACACATTGCAAAGCAACATTTCTTAAAACATTCAAAAAATTCATTGTTCAGATTCATGAATAAGCATATTCTGTTGAACTGACCTGTTAAATCATCTCCAAATCACACAGAACTATTCATTTGTGAATTGGAATCATCATCTGAGTCTCCAGAAAGATCCTTTAATTAAAAATGATCCAGTCAGAGCAAATCTCCAATTAATGAATAATTGATTATTCAGGCAGAGCAAGTTGCATACCAAATTATTCACTATTTGCACTTATGCGCTCAATAATGTAGTGTATTGAGTTTAGTGTCATCCCAAATGAAACACTAAAGCAGGTTGCACACCGGAAGCGCTGCTCGGCGCTGCGACACGGCGCGCACATGACAGTTAAAAGTATCACACACCAGACGCGGACATTCGCATGATATTTAACATGAAACTAATCAGATGGCGCTCTGTGGCGCAGCAGACAAATGAACAGTGTCCTGAGTCGTGGCTGGGCGCCACAGACAGCATGGTTGAAAAGAGTTGACCACAATAAGGGGGTCAATCTGTGCTTTTGAAAACACTTTTAGTTAGGATTAGTGATGGAGGAGGGTGGGTCAGTCGATCATTCAGTCAGTCAGTCAGTCAGTCGACAGTGGCCTCTGGTGGCCTCTGGCACTACTTGCGAAGTTTGAGATCTCAAAAAGTGTACACAGCGGCCTTGGTGGATTCGCGAAAACAAACATATATATCTATATATATTTCCCAGAGATGGGTTGCGGCTGGAAGGGCATCCGCTGCGTAAAACAAATGCTGGATAAGTTGGTGGTTCATTCCGCTGTGGCGACCCCAGATTAATAAAGGGACTAAGCCGACAAGAAAATGAATGAATGAATTTATATATATATATATATATATATATATATATATATATATATATATATATATATATATATATATATATATATATATATATATATATATCCAAGCTTTTCGCTTTTCGTGACTCTTTCTGCTTTTTAATAATTGTTCCCACCTGCATGATCAAAATACAGACTGAGGGCAAAGAAGGTGAGTGCTTGAAATCACTCCTCTTGTCACATCAAATGACATTCCTCATGACTCCCACTTTCTCCAGCTGCTCCATGATAATCAGGAAATATTTCTGAGCAGTTTTCGTGCCCTCGTGGTCGGTGCTTCACTGAGTGCATCAGAAGGTCAAATCGCTCATCAGCTCGCTAGCTTTCCTGTGCTTCATGTACAGTGTGTGTCTGTGCTTGATTAGATTACTGATGTCTGTGATTCAGTGCCACATGAACGGCCTGTTTGTTGGCTTTATCTTATTCAACATCTTGCCTCATCAGTGTGTGCGTATGTGTGCGTGTGTGTGTGTTTGAGGGGGTAAGCTAATTTAGGTGTATTCTGGGAACTTAATTAGCCTCTGCTAAATCTGTCAAAGAAAAAAGGTAAAAATGATTATAGAGGTTCAGAATGTTTTATTTTAAGAGTAAGGTTATTGTTAGAAGTACAGCAGAACTGGCCAACTAGTGAATCTAAAATCTGAAAGTAAAATTTAAATCTAATTGGTCACATCTGACAGCAAGGAATGACAGAAAAATGATCTAGTGAATTTTAAAAAATGAACCAAATTAGGTCATTCTTTATGCGATTGTCTCTATTGCAGCTTCAAAAATGTGTGTGTGTGTGTGTGTGTGTGTGTGTGTGTGTGTGTGTGTGTGTGTGTGTGTGTGTGTGTGTGTGTGTGTGTTTAAACTTGTGCTCAGGATGTGAAACCAGTACATCTGTGGTTTCTTATCAGGTTTTAAGATAATCAGTCAAACACAAATTTAACATAATTGAGCTAATTAACCTTATTTAAAGTCCATTAGAGCAGTTTAGTGTGCAGAAGATTGTAGAGACAGTCAAGTCATCATTCAGTGACACATTTGTTTGATGTTTGACACTTTTCTTTCTTTCTTGATATAAAATGTGTGTTCATGTATGTTCTTATGAGATTTATAAACATATTATGCTAACACAGACAACCCGATGTGGTTTTAAATGGGTCAAAATTGTAAAGTTCTCTTGGTCTCTGCACCAAGTAGCATTTTCTGTATACTGTAGAAAACGTATTAAAGGAGAGAAAGGTTTCTGTGATAATATTTCAGACTACCTGTATGAAAACAAAACTGGCCACTGCTAAAAAGTAAAAGCTGACCCAGTTGTTCGAGTCTTTGCAATGGGAAAAAGGTAAATTTTCTCTGATTTTTTTGCTTGTCATTTTTCTTCCAAAACATAAATGTAATTAACCAATTTCAAATTTTGTTATTATAGGACATTGTATTATGCACAATGTATTAGATGCACACATTTAATTGACCAATGGCAGACAAGTTTTTCAACATATGCCAATGTTTACTGTTGATGGCAATAGAACAAAAACTCAGCATGCTAATTTTCAAGTAATTCTGATGAATGATTCGTCCTTTCTGTTTCATAATAAATATTTTCATATTATAGCTCAATAAATAAATAAAGCAATTTCTATTTGGACCTGAGATTAAGCATGTGCAGGTTTGGAGAAAATATCTCCTTTCTTTAATTATCTGAAATGTCTCTTTTAGAGTTAGTAAAAATGGCCCCACCTACTCCAAAATCATGATGTCCTGTTGCAACAAAGCAAAATTAGTTTATTCTAATCTAAGTATTTCAATGAAATAAAGACAACCTAAATTTTCAACAAACTATTTAGAGCTATTAAGGGATACTTTTAATTCAGGCTCATCGGGTCGACTGAGGCAAAACATGTTGAATTTGTAGATGGTGTGGATACACACAGAAAAATAAAAGTACAAAATCTGTGGCTTTGGTGGAATACATGCCTTGCTTTGCCTTAATTGGTATTGTGTTGCAGCCTGATCTCACTAGGAAATGTAGCTAGTTTACATTTTGGCAGTTTAGTGGCTTATTCGTATGAATTTGTATGAGTTCAGTCATACAAAAATGTATGATGACACCCAACCCCACCCCTAAACCCAACTCTTATTGGGGGATTAGCAAATTGTACTAAATTGTATGAATGAGATCGTACATAATTCATACAAATTAGCCACTAAATCAAAAAGTTACAAATTGCCATGAGATCATGTTGGTATGACTTGTGCCCATTAAGTGCTATGGTTTGATACAGCCGTATGGTATATTCATTTATCTCCATTTAGTACAAAAATTGCAAACTGTACCATACCACTTTTGGGGAGCCTTTTGTAAGGGTACCTGGCACAACATGGTACAAAAAGGATGGAGCTAGACTGCATTGGCAAACCAACTTAAAGGTACATATTTAACCACCTACTTGACTGGAGTATGGTGGAAAAATTGGTTTGAAAACTTCTGAGCGAGCAGGAAAAAACAATAATAAAAAAAGCCAAAATCAATCCTGTATCACTAAACAACACCTAAGATTTTATTATTAGCTCTACAATTACTACTTTCTAATTATTATCTAACTATTAATACCTTGTTTTGATCCATAGCAAGTCATTCAGTGAAAAAGAGGCATTAAAGGTAGATCCCAGCAGGCACACATCATGATATTATGGGTTAGATTTAGGTCGTGACGTCAGGTGACCAAAATTCAATGTCTAGCCAGCGTCTAAAGATAACGTTGACATCCAATAATGACGTCAAATGACGTTGATATTTGGTTGATTTCATGTAGTGTTGGAAAGTGACCAAAATCCAATCAAGAGCCAACATCTTAAACCAACATCATATTGACGACAAAAACTGACATTTATTCAGGTATGAGTAGGGCCACACGGAATCTGCGCGCACAGAATTCCGCAGATTTTCCACAGATTTTCCACAGATTTCCGCAGATTTGTAGCCCATCATTAATTCTGTTTATTTACTTGTGTAAATGTGTGTAAATCTATATTTATTCCGTTTTTTAAATTAATTACAGTAATATTAATGACTAAAATGAAAATGTTCATCTGATTTATGTATAATGCAGTTTATGTACAGTAATATTTTCGGTCTTTTAGTAGATATTTTATTTGATAGACTTGCTTTGTTTACCAGATAAAGTTAATCTAATTGGATTTGCATTTTAAACATTAAATAAGTTATTAAAAGATATTATTTTTTATTTCATATATTGAGGTTTTAGTTATTATACTCCCAAAATAATTCAGCAGAAGTCCGCAGATTTTTACCAAAATTCTCTGCAGAAATAGCAAAAAACGTCCGCAGATTCCGTCTGCCCCTGGGAATGACAACCAAAATCCAATGTCTGACAGACATCATAGAAGTAACGCCCACACAACGCCAAACTGTAACATCATTAGATAAGTTGATATTTGGTTGGTTTTAGGTTGGACGTTGGACATTGACATCGGCCTGACGATGGGTTCTGACATCATCTGACATCAAGTTTTATTTCCTAAGAAAATGTAACATCCCTACGACGTTGGGGTACAACATCAATTTGACATCATGTTGACATCCTGTGCCTGCTGGGATATTAGTGCAAAAAAAGGTATAAAGAATTTGTAGCTTTAAGGTGGACCCATTAGATACAAACGTGCTCCTTTTTTAAAGGTACCTCTGCTGTTACAGCTTTTGTACCTTTATTTTTTGCATGTTTATACTACACTAAAAAAAAATTATTTCTGCTAAATTGCTGCAAACAATTTATATGGGTTTATTTAAACAAACAAATTAAATTTAGTTACATTTAACTTAATTTGTTTGATTAAATTCTGCCCAAATAAATTGTGTACAACCACTTACCATAAAAACATTGTAAATCCAAGGAATCATCCTGTAATATTAATATATAGTATGTAATACCATCCTTCAATGTTTGAAGACAAACTTTGAGGTATATATTGATTTATTCATTTTCTTTTCAGCTTAGTCCCTTTATTAATCAGGGGTCACCACAGCGGAATGAACTGCCAGCATATTCAGCATATGTTTTACACAGCGGATGCCCTTCCAGCTGCAACTCAGTACTGGGAAACACTCATACACTCTTGCATTCACACACATACACTATGGCCAATTTAGCTTATTCAGTTCACCTGTACCGCATGTCTTTGGACCTTAGGGGGAACCGGAGCACCCGAAGGAAACTCACGCGAACACAGGGAGAATATGCAAACTCCATACAGAAATGCCAACTGACCCAGCCGGGGCTCGAACCAGTGACCTTCTTGCTATGAGGCCATCGTGCTTACCCACTGCGCTACCGTGATGCCACTTTAAGGTATAGTTCACCCAAAAATAAAAGTTTACTCCCTATTTACTCAACCTCAAAAATATATGAGTTTGTTTTTTCTATTACACAAAAATAAGTTATTTTGAAAAAGGTTAAAACATTTTAAAACAAACACCAAAGTCAATGGTTACATGTTTTCAGCAATTTTAAAAATATCTTCTTTGTTTTCAATTGTAGAAAGAAACTCGATCAGGTTTTTGACAAGTGAATGATCAGTAAATGGGGACAGAATTGTGAATTATGGGTGAACTATGCCTTTATTGTTTGCTCTGTCTGATCACTTTTACAGCGGAATATTGATCTTTGAAACTCAATGCAATTCATTTAAAAAAATCACATTCTAGTAGAAAAAAATCCAAGCTGTTTTATACAATCACTGTTGATTTTTCTTTGTCCCAAATGCTAAATAAAGTTATACAGTATATGCAGAATTTTCTCTGTGCCAGAGTAAATATATATTTCATCCATAGATGAACCCTCGTGCAGGCACATTTGCACAGAGAGACTATAAGCCCTTCAAACAGGAACAGGCGCTTTGTGCTACACAGTCTGTGAGTTTTGGACTGACTGATGTTATTGTATTAAACCACTGAGCTGTCTATTAGCCTCTCACCCTGGCGGCCGGTCAACTGTCCCGCATTCAGCTCTCTCTGTTGCTCTAATATTTTCATCAAAGTGACTATTATGTTTTCTAGTATATCTCTGTCATCAGCTGAAATTACCAATGTTTTTCTTTGAGTAATATGCAATCAAATTTTATTTGAATCTATTTTCTGTGGGTGTTATCGTGAAGTCAGACGTATTTTTGTTTCCATGCACATTTCTGCCAAAGTAAAGACAGTAATACTACCTTCTTTTTCATTTTTATTACTTCGCTTCTAATAGAAATCCAGAAATAAGCAGTTCCCTCTATCTCTCTTAAATATCTCAAAATTGTGCAACAAAATGCAGCCCTATAATGAAAATAGCATTGTAAAAGACTAAACGCCATCATATATAGTCATGTTTTGATTTCTCCGGTGCGTGACCTTGAACTTTTTGTTGATGTTGAGTTTTCGCATCTGTGTTAAATCAATCTGAGGTTTTCTTGTTTTTCAACATTGGTACAAAAGATTAAGTCATACAAATTGTCACGCAAGAGGTCAGTGCTTTGTTTTTTTGTTTAAAAATAGGGTAAATTAAATAGTGGAAGGTTCCAGCCACTGATTGGTGGTTTAGATTAGACAGTTCAGTTGATGTAAATGCTTAGCTTGCTGTTGCTGGAATAGCAGTATAAAACCACTGATGGATGATGTTTAGTTCATTTTTGTTTTTCTACACTCATGTTGTAAAGTTTATTTGTACTTTTTATTTTTTATCTTCACACATCCTCGCCCAGCCTGCAATAATTTATCGAAAATACTATTTATCGAAAATACAGTCATTATTATATATAATAATAATAATATATATAAATATTATTATAATTGGATGCACATTGGCGTAGTGGGTAGCACATTCGCCTCACAGCAAGAAGGTCGCTGGTTCGAGCCTCGGCTGGGTCAATAGGCATTTTTGTGTGGAGTTTGCATTTTCTCCTCGTGTTGGCGTGGGTTTCCTCCAGGTGCTCCGGTTTCCCCCACAAGTCTGCAGGTGAATTGGGTAGGCTAAAATTGTCCGTAGCGTATGTGTGTGACTGAGTGTGTATGGATGTTTCCCAGTGATGGGCTGCAGCTGGAAGGGCATCCGCATGCTTTAAACATATGCTGGTTAAGTTGGTGGTTCATTCCGTTATGGTGACCCCAGATTAATAAAGGGACTAAGCCTATAAGAGAATGATGATGATGATTATTATTAAAATTTAAACGGCAAAAACTTCTTTGCGATTTAATGTTTTGTTTTTTTGTTTTGTTTAGTTTTTTTCCAGTAATGGAAAATTTAAGAGTGCATGTATTTAAAAAAGAAAAGTAGCATTAAAATGTGTTTACTGTTGCTTTTGTTAATTATTTGTGCCATTTTTATTGCGCCAAATAGCATATTTTCTCTCTTTCTGTTCACAGATTCTTCATTTCAAAATTGATTTACTGATTAACTCATTCAAAGCTTTGACTGAAGGTAAAAAAAGTCGCTGTTTTGATACAAAGGTAGAAGGAGGTTTGGTGTCAGGAAACTAGATTTGTAAATAAACCTGACTGATCGAAGCTCTTAGTGCTTGAAACCCTAAACCCCCTCACGCCATCCACACACAAGTGTCCCTCAACACTCATGCACACACACACACACACACATTGGGTTTTCATGTTTTATGTAGACTTCCCATAATTATGAGTCTATGAATCTGACCCTACAATGCCAAAAATGATTGGTGTTGCTAGTTTTGTTGATATTGGTCCCCACAACATGATGAATACCCCCCCTCCCCCCACAACCCCCCACAAACTATGTATTTTTATTTAAATTCAGAATCTTTACTTTTTTGTATTAATATCATGGTGAAACTTCTTGTTTGTTTTAATGTCCTGCATGTTCAAACTTGTTGTTTGTATATTCTGAAAATTTGCACAATTAATCTTAAACAAACAATGTTTTTGGGGTCCCTCGACACATTTCCATTGCAGTCTGTGCTATTTGACAATGTTTTTTCTATTTGCATTTGTTTTTTTAACTTGAAGAGCATTTGAGTTCTCTCGGGCACCATATACTAGAATCATCTATGAGATAAATAATGTATTAAAGAGGTGGTATCAGTAAACACATTCAAGTACATTTAGTGTTTGCTTTATCCGATTGTACTTGTTTTGGCTGATTATGTAAGAGATGTCTGTAATGTATTATTTATTTTATGTCTTTAAAATCTTTTTTCTCCCTCGTGAAGTAAAAATTAAATAACAAAAGTTATGCTTAAAGTGTAAAAGCTATAATAATGGCTATAATAGAGATAGATGGAACAGGCATTGATATCATCAAGTTTGCCAAAAGATTGAGGAAGATGGAAAGATTAACCTGTGTGATAAGTGATAAGACTCTCGGTCAGTCAGTCAGCAAGCCTGAAACAGAGCAGGGATGGCAAGCCTCACTGGTGTCACTCAGTCGTCAATCTGATCTGAGTGTCAGGCAAACCGCAGGGGCCCTTGTCATTCGGCGGAACATGTCTTTCAACCACACAGCAGCTGCTGCCATATCATGACAAGAGCTGGAACACAGCCCAGCTGCCCTGACCCTGTTTTTCCTTTCGCCACTTCCACACACAAACACACACACTACACACTTCCCAAACAATCTAGAACAATAACAACGCAAAAATATCCAACAGACACACCTACAATCTTATGTCAACATCCACATACATACCCATGAAAAAACCAGTGCACTTCCTTCATTTTTAAAAGTTATTATTTATAATACTTTATTCCATTCGTTTTGTGCATTACTACTTAAAGCTTGTATTTCAGGATCCCAGTTTTTTAGGATTTCTTGACGTTTTAAATGCATTTCGATAAAATGGAAAGGTTTGTAGCATTTACTGTCAGTCTTGTACGCTGAATAAATGTGACCTTGGATTTTTGGTTAGAATTATTGACTTTCTTTTATACCAAAAATTATTTAATTAAAGGTCATGTTCAGTGAAGATATTTTGTCAGTTTCCTACTGTAACCAAAACAATTTTACCAAAAACTATTTTAGCAATTAGCAATATGCATTACTAAGAATTTCATTAATCAAAATGTACAGTTGAAGTCAGAAATATTAAACCCCCTGAATTATTAGTCCCTTGTTTATTTTTTTCCTTAATTTCTGTTTAACAGAGAGATTTTTTCAACACATTTCTAAACATAATAGTTTTAATAACTCATTTCTAATAACTGATTTATTTTACCTTTGCCACAATGACAGTAAATAATATTTTACTAGATATTTTTCAAGACACTTCTATACAGCTTAAAGTGACATTTAAAGGCTTAACTAGGTTAATTAGGTTAACTAGGCAGTTTAGTGTAATTAAACAAGTTATTTTATAGTCACAGTTTGTTCTGTAGACTACCAAAAATATATAGGTTAAAGGGGCTAATAATTTTGACCTCAAAATGTTTTTTAAAAAATTAAAAGCTGCTTTTATTCTAGACGTAATAAAACAAATAAGGTTTTCTCTAGAAGAAAAAATATTATCAGACATACTGTGAAAATTTTCTTGCTCTGAAAAAATTCAAAGGGGGTTTAATAATTCTGATTTCAACTGGTGATTTTCTCAATACTAAAATTTCTTTGCACCATTAAATTCCAAACAGTTGTATCTTCTAATTTTGATAAACCATACATCAAGGGAAAGCATATTTATTTGGCTTTTCTGATAATGCATAAACCTTGTAATTTTTTATTACATTTATGACTGATTATCTAAATATTTTGTGGCTTTAAAATGTATTTACTGTCCATTTTTATTCACCAATGCTGAAAAAGGTTTCTTAATAATAAAAAACTCTTTCTTACTTCATATTTTGTAAATGTTGCAGAAAATATGCATTTTTATGCATTTAAAAACCAATTACTTTGTAACATTATAAATGTCTTTACTGTTACTTTCGGTCAATTTTTAACTTTTTTTTGTACTTTAAGTACTTTAAGTAGCATATTACTTATATCAGCTATATTTCTTTTCTATTTACTGCACCTACATCTTCACATACTCAGAGCTGTAAAAGACAATTGTGTGAACAAAGCAAACTCGTGTTTTTTGAAAATGGAACCCATTGATCCACTTTACAAAGACAACAGAGAGACCAGATGGCTGCATTGTCAAAGCAACTGAGTCTTTTTAAAGTATAGAGGGAGGATATGGGTCTTTGTTTGGTAAATATTTGGACATACAACTTATAGAAAGAAATATTAGGAAAAAAATATGTTTTAGTTAGAATAAGGCAAGAACTGCAGTAAAGGAGGGTCAACATATTCTATTCTATCTGTACAAATCTTTACAATATAAATAAAAATAAAGTCAGAAGTATGTACTGTTTGTGCTGCTGCTGAAGTGGAGATTTATGGCTCATTACAAAAAAAAACTCATTTTGAGAAATCTGTTTCTAAAAGTATTGTAATTTAAATCACAAAGACAAAAAGAACAGTTGCAGTTGAATTGTGAATGTTTCCTTTTCACTGAAATGAAACAACACTCAATGAAAAATGAAAAATCCCAAAATTTAAACATGTGCATGAAATAAAATGTGCTTTCACCTTCAGTCTCACCTTAAAAAGAGGTCATATGAATCCAAAGAGGAGTCCTAGCTGGAGTCTGGGTGGCAGGAGTGCTTATGTGTGTGTGTGTGGGAATGGGAACCCGAGGCCCCCTCTCCAGCTGCTGTCCTCACTTTTCTTTTCTCCCTTTATTTGCCTCCTCTCTTTTGTGGTGCTTCCTTTTCTTTTCATCCTTCTTATAGGCGCTGATTTTGCAGAGTTGTAGTCTTTGAAAAGCTGCTCTCAATGAACCTCCGAGCAGGAAAGAGACTGAGAAGAGAAATATTGAGATGTTTAATTCAGCTTGTCTGGTGACTACTTGCCTAGAAGTTTTCAACTTTTTTTAATTTACAATGAAATAAATAAATAAATAAATAAAACTTACAGGGTGCACTCAGAATTTCTTTCATTATTAAAAACTTTCATGAAAAAATATTTTATATTCTTCAGCCCAGCCTTCCAAAAAAAATAATTATAAATTCCCCAGTGTGACAATTTACAATATTTAAAAATAGATCCATACAGATTAAAAATGTCAGCGCAAGTGCAAGGATTTTAAACATTTTAAATGACAGCTCGTTTACATGTTCTAGTTTTTAAAAATGTTCATATAAAACTATTTATAATTTTTCAAAAGATTATAAATAGTTAAATAATTAACTATTTAAAAATTAATCACATTTAATGAAAAAGACTAAAAGTCCATAACAACGTGCAAAGGTTAAATCAATATAGCTTACATTACATTAAAAGCTGTTTTATTTTACATTGAGCAGGTTGTCTCATGGGGATGGTCTTACTGAAACCACATGACCAGCTGAATAGATTAATGACAGCTGCAAATCAAGCATGACTTCAATGGTAATAGTAAATGAAAACATTTTCTTTGGCATTATATTCACACCTCTAAGACAGTGTAACTAACATAAATTTACTCAATGAAATAATAAAACCAGAGATGCCACCAAACACGCTCATCAAGCTAAAATGTACACAAAGCCGCATTTAGTTCAAATAAATATGCTTGGGTTATGGTTTGCTTTTGACTATGACACCTACTTCCAAATATACCACCTATGAGGGTTTTTTCTTCTCTTTTCTTTTTTATGCTCATCAAGCTGCATTTTTTTCCTGTGATGGAAAAGTAGATTTTTTTAGCAGACATTCTTCCAGTATTTAGAGTCACATGATACTTAAATTAACATAAGAATGCCATATGAATGCCATTTAAAATGCTGATTTGATGTTCAAGAAATGTTTATTCTACAACTACCATTGCCATTATACTGCTCTGTTTTTTTTTTGTTCAAAATATTATACTTTTTTCAGGAGTTTTTGATAAACATATAAACATGTATTTAAAGTGGATTTTTTTCTAAGATTATAAATATATATTACTCACACTATTCAATTTAATTTGTCTATGCTAAATAAAACTGTTAATTTCTTATTTAAGTATAATTTTAATTTTAATTTTGATTTTAAAGAGCAGACACTCTTTGGCCTAATAAAATCCTTTTGCTTTGTAATTTTTTATGTACATCCACACACATTATGTTTTCTTTTCCGCTTTGGCACTGGGTTTAAATGGCCGTGGGTTTCTTTACTTCAGGTTCAACTGTAAAATGAGCAGAAAGTGATTTCTCAGCATCTGGAAATTCTCCTGGCAGCTACTTGATGATGGCTTAAGTACGTATTTTCATGGACCTTGTTAAAGTATAAGTCACATGTGCTTGTCAGGGCATTCAGAAACAACAGAGCTGACACGACTGCTGTTGGACCGGATGATATTCGAGAAGGCTGGGATCTTGTGTTCGTGTGTGTGCGTGTGTGTGTGTGTGTGTGTGTGTGTGTGTGTGTGTGTGTGTGTGTGTGCGTGTGTGTGTGCGTGTGTGTGTGTGTGTGTGTGTGTGTGTGTGTGTGTGCGTGTGTGTGTGTGTGTGTGTGTGTGTGTGTGTGTGTGTGTGTGTGTGTGTGTGTGTGTGTCTGACGATTTTAGTGTTTTAAGAAAAAGATTAACACATCACAAATTCCACCCCCAACCCTAAAACATCTGTCAGTCATTACTGGTCCTTCCCCCTCAGCCCTAGGCAAGGACTGGAGAAACAACTTTTGACCTCTGACCCAAAGCATAGAGCTCCACTTAACGGTGCCCCCTTATTTCCACACATAGACATTCTGTCTCTTTGTCTTCATCTGCTACTTGAACACAGAATAACTGTTTTACTTCTAATCCCATTACAGTTTTACATTTATTTATTTATTTATTTGACTTGAAAGGTAAATTTTCCTTTGATTCAAATCAAATAGTTTGAATTACAAAACATTTTTATTTAGGATTTAGGGTTAGTTGAGATATTGATGTTAAATTGACTGATGATGTGTTTTTATTTTCCACATTAGCCCATGAGAGTTTTAAATGGGTTATTTTTATTGATCTTAAATAGACCTTTTAATTGAGTTGATAGATTTTTAAGACTAGCTTTATGCTGTTGTTGTTATTTTTCTTAAAATAATTGACTGTATTTTCATTTTGTTATCATTAAAGGCAAAAATCAGTTTGTTCTTTTCCAAGAAATACCACAGGGTTCAATATTGGGTTCGCTCCTTTTATCTATTATATATTATTAAAAATATATATAAATCATAAAATATATATTTTAATGCATTGTTTTATAGAAATAAATTGTTACATAAAACTATTATGTCTCATTCCATGTTTTTATTTATTTATTTATTTTGGTGGGGGTGAGAGGTTGAGGGGATATGGGAGAAGGGCATCTTTCAGTCTGTTTAAATTTATGTTATGATTTACTCCCCTTGTCTTTTATCCACCTTTCCACTCTCGTCTTGTCCACCTTGACCTATTGTCATTATACATCATCCTTCATCCGTGCCTTTGAGTGCATTTCATTGTCTCTCTCTACTCTTCCTCAAATCAATAACAGACACATTAGCGTTTGGTGAGGGGAAGAATGCAGGTGATATTTTATCCATTAGAAGTCACAGACACACACATACTCCTCCATGTGCACACTCTCTTAAAACTGATACATTTTGAGGGATGATAAAGTGCAGTTCAGGGGTCCAGAAATCTTCCCATAACCCCCTAAATACTCTAAAATCTACTTAGAATTCACTAGGTTTGAGAACACTGCATAAAACGAGAAGAACGGCATAATGAAAGCTAAAACAACACCACTTTTGTTTAGATAACATCTGTACAGTGCTAGTTGTTTATCCTTTTTTTCAGGGAATTTATTGAAAAGACATCAGTTATTTATTTGTATTTCATTTGTATGAAATGTATTATAAAGAGAGATACTAGACGTAGGGAAAGACTATGGTTGGCAGCGACACCATGTGGTGGTCTAATTTGTTCGAGCGTAGCAAATTGTTTGCGCTTTGAAAAATAAAGTATGGAACCACAGCGAGGCGCTAAAGAGTTTGCATCGTTCTGAATTTCGTCATATCCGGACGTTTGCTATTGGCAAATTTAAGTGGTGACGTTTGCAATATTGGACAAATGAAATTGCTGAAACTGCGCAGTTCTGATTGGACAATGTTGAACTGTCAATCAAGCCCTGCAGAGCCCAAAGAAACATTTGCCTTCAGATGAAAATGTGCAAGGCTAGAGGCAACAACTAGCGCTCTCACAAAGCAGTGATTTAATAAGTGAAAGCTAGGTTTTTACTAAATTTATTAAAATAATTGAACATTTTTTAAATAAAATTACATTATATACATTTATAAATATATAATATAATTATTACAGTAAATTGTTATATTTAGTATTAGTATTTTGTGTTTGTACAATTTATAATAATAAAACAAAATTCATTTACAAAATAATAATACATCTGTGTATTTTTGACGATTAACTATTTATAGATTAATTTAAATTATAAAGTACAGCATTTTAATGATTTCAACATAAGCACACTATTATAATAATTATAACTATATTGGTTCTATGCAACACTAGTTATATTAACTGTTTATATTATTGAATATCTCTTGTTTTCTATTGCAGTAATTGCTTAAGTTCAAACTCATGTAAAATGTAATAAAGTAGAAAAAATAATGTGTGTGCGTGTGTGTGTTAAAGTATAGGCAAGTGCAAATATATTTTTAAAAAATATAAGCTATAAATAACACTTTACTAACTATAAAACTGTGAAAATGTTATTTTAATTTTTTTTTTTATTCAGCGTTTATAATGTCTTGTTAAACACATATAACCGAAATAGATTTATAGGCTATGTAATAGGGATGGTAGCACGATCACCTCACAGCGAGGAGGTGCTCCGGTTTCCCCCACAAATCCAAAGACATGCAGTACAGGTGAATTGAATAAGCTAAATTGGCCGTAGTGTAGGCTATGTGTGAGAATGTACGCGTGTACTCGAGTTTTTCGGTGTTGGGTTGCAGCTGGAAGGTAGGCTGGATAAGATGGCTATTCATTTCGCTGTGGCGACCCCTGATTAATAAAGGAACTAAGCCGAAAAGAAAATTATAGGAATGGTATGTCTTGTTTTCCCAGACAGCAAACTACTGAAAACTATGTTATTTTGGCGGCTTGTTCCACACAACGCAGGATGTGCGCATGACAGATAATCTTTGTTCAAACACAGAAAAGAGAAGCGTGTTCTCTCTCTCTCTCTCTCTCTCTCTCTCTCTCTCTCTCTCTCTCTCTCTCTCTCAAATAAATTAAATTTAAATTTAAATTCAAAGTTGCTTCTATAGTAAATAGAAGTAGGAAAAATAATTAAATAATAAATTAGAATAAGCTGTATAACACTCACCTTTTTCATCTCTCTCTCTCTTTCTCAACAAATACGCAGATTTATTTTAGATTAAATAATTGCTTCATGTTTTGATAGTCATATCTATATATAGTCATAAATTATATATATATATATATATATATATATATATATATATATATATATATATATATATATATATATATATATATATATATATATATATATATATATATTTGTTTTTTTTTGTCTTTTTTTGTCTTTTTAACATCTCAATGAGATCTGTCCATTTTGTACTACTATCAATTCTGATGACAAATAGCCTGTAAAGTTTGTTAGTTTAATTAGTTATTTAATTAATAATGTGACATTTATTAATGGTGTGCTTGTAGTGAAGGTAGATGTGAGATCATTCGCTGTAACACAATTTGTACATCACCAATGAGAATCAAACAACGCAGTCTGTGGCTCCTCCCCTTTTTTTCTTCAAATGAAATGAGTGCCTCCAATGAAATGGCAAATAACAATGGCGATTACTTTTCCATTGATAGAACCTGGCGGTTTCTGAAGGATATGTTGGGAATATTAAAAGCTACCCGAGCTATGAACGATCTTGACATGGATTTCTAAAGACATACAGATATGCAAGAAGTAGAGCTATTTTTTGATCTTCAGATGGATTACAAGGTTACTTAAATCTAAAATGCCAGACTAAGGATTTTAAGTAGCTACGTACATTTCCGTGTACAGCAAGACCAGAAGATGGGATTAGGAGTGTAAGACTGGATTTTGTATGTTTGTTATTGAAGTCAATAAAAAGAAGATGGAATTAACAAGATACATCTGAGCAAAGGTGTTTAATTACAACTATTAGCTACTATTGTTGTTGTTGATGGTGATATTGTTCCTGCTACTCTTATTATTATTTTTCTAGTATTTATCTTAAAATGAAAATACAACTTTTGATATTTGAAACAAGTACATGGTCACACAGACTCTGTGGATCGTCTTTACACTAAATAATTCAGATTGGCAATATTGTGACGTTTCCTTTTGTAAACAGTAGAGGGCGATAAAGGCTTAAGTAACTGGCTTTATGTGGTTGTTTTGGCCTAAAACTGCCTTAATTTTTACTACAGTTATTTTTCTTTGTTAAGATTCTATAGATTTTTTAGATCCCAGACATTATCATCTTCAAACGAGGGACCTCTATCCTAAAATGAAAATGGGATCAATATGCAGCATCTTTAATAAACAACCGGTTTCTATTTTGAAAAAGTACGTTATTTATGATTTTTATAATTTTAGGATTTATCTATTTAATCAATTATTGTAATTTTTACAATTATTTTATTTAATCTAATTTGTTTTAAAAACTTATTTATATTTGTTGGGATTTGTTTATTTGTTTTAGTCTAGTTTAGTTTAATCTAATTTGCATTATTTGTTCTTTTTAATGTGTTTATGTTAAAATGATTACTTATTTATTTTATCTTATTTCTGTATCTTCAGTTTTATTTAAACATAATGTTATTTGTATTAATTAATTGCTTTTATTTACTTTTTCTGTTATTTCTTTCTTTTGGAAATTTTCTCCACACATTTACGCTAACCCTCTTGTATTCTCATCTGGGCCTCTAGGGGTTTTTGTGCAATGGAGCAAACAGTGCACTTGCAGTCAAAGCTGTCAGCTTTTTTGATGGACGTTTGTTGCATTGCACTTCCTTTGTGTTGTAGCTTTTCTACATAATGCGACGGACAGACAGACAGACAGACAGACAGACAGACAGACAGACAGACAGACAGACAGACAGACAGACAGACAGACAGACAGACAGACAGACAGACAGATAGATAGATAGATAGATAGATAGATAGATAGATAGATAGATAGATAGATAGATAGATAGATAGATAGATAGATAGATAGATGGATGGATGGATGGATGGACAATTATATATATGCAACAGTTCTGTCTGGTTCTTGAATATGATTGGCTGATAGCCATGCAATATTTTGCAAATAACAGCACTCCTACAGCCTCTTAACACCCTTCACCCTTGTGTATCACTGTTGGACAATATCATGGGATAATAATGTACTTTTGAGGCTTTATATATATATATATATATATATATATATATATATATATATATATATATATATATATATATATATACAGTTGAAGTCAGAATTATTAGCCCCCCTTTGAATTTTTTTTTTTTAATATTTCCCAATTGATGTTTAACAGAGCAAGGAAATTTTCACAGTATGTCTGATAATATTTTTTTCTCTGGGTAGGTATTGTTTTATTTTGGCTAGAATAAAAGCTGTTTTACATTTTTTAAGAACCATTTAAAGGTCAAAATTATTAGCCCCTTATAGCTTTTTTTCAATAGTCTACAGAACAAACCATCCTTATACAATAACTTTCCCAATTACCCTAACCTACCTAGTTAACCTAATTAACCTAGTTAAGCTTTTAAATGTCACTTTAAGCTGTATAAAGGTGTCTTAAAAATATCTAGTAAAATATTATTCACTGTCATCATGACAAAGATAAAATAAATCAGTTATTAGAAATGAGTTAATAAAACTATTATGTTTATGAAAAAAATATCTCCGTTAAACAGAAATTGTGGAAAAAATAAACAGGGGGACTATCCAGGGGGCTGGATACTGACTTCAAATATATAATATATATATATATGATATTTTCTATATATTTAATCAGAAAACATTTGCGGTAACGTTAATCATTACCATTCCTGTTCTCCTCGTGTCTGTGGTTTGAGCAGACCATGGAATAAGGTCAGTTAAATGATGACGACACCAGCCATGACAGCTACCGTTGAAAGCACTTGAGGGTGCAGCGGGTTAGTAGGTCAAACCGAAGAGGGAGTAGCTATGTGTTTAGACAAATCATCGCATAAGTTGTAGTTCTTTAAAATGTAAATATATTATTAGAACCGAGAAATCATAATACTTCCTAGTTTGCTTTAATATTTCGTACAAAAACGGAAGAGCTAAAGGAAGCGTGGCTCATGCTTGCTTGTGATTGGCTCGCCAAATGAATGACAACACAAATGGTCCAATCAGAGCTTGTTGCGAAGGTAATTCCGTCGCATGAGAGTGGGATTTTATTTAGTTATGCAAATTTTAGCAGTTGCTCCCCTCCTCGGATGAGAGGCTCAATTCAGGATAGCTTCAGAGTTTTATTGTTCTTAATAAGATAAAAAGTTTTATCCGTCGTGCGGAATTTATCATACGAGAATGGCTCGTGACGTTAAAGGACAGAGCTACATTTGTGAATTGTGATGTTATTGGCCAGGAAGTTATGAAAAGCCGGTAGTGTAAGTGCAGCGAACAGTTTCGCTGGTCGGGGCTGCTCTCTTTGTCTGACACAGAGAGTAGTCAACGCGTGCTCTTTTGTTTGGGATTTTGTCTTTGTTTTACAACAAACAGGCGATCGTTGTTTTCGTTTAGGCCTCCCGAGGTTAAAATATTAGTTTAAAACATGCATCATATAAAGAAATATTTCACCGAGGGACTCATTCAGTTTACGATTCTACTGAGTTTGATAGGAGTTCGCGTGGATGTCGACACCTATTTGAGCGGCTACTTCTCGCCTTTGATAGAGACAGATGGGGGACCGAGCTCGGCTTTTATACAGACACCGTTTCACCACTACCGGGATACCGCAGCGGGCCATCATGTGCACCCAAAATGTCCCGAGCTGGACTATTTTTTCACCAGCCGCAGGCTTCTTAATGAAGTGCGAGCGCTCGGGTCCCCGGCCCGCTTCCCCACGCGTGTCAGCGCATGGCTTGTGCACCTGGTACCTGACGAAGGGTCTGATGGCGATGAGCTACACGAGCTACCAGAGGACCCTGATAATCAGGAGGTAAATACCGAAAATCACCGGGAAGAGAATGACCATAGGGCTGGAGAGGGCTTCGGGCTGTCATTATCTCAGGATTGCACCGTGTCGAGGCCTTGCTGCGCGTCTGGAGAACTTTCTAAAGAGGTACCAATAGTCCCTTATTAATGTTACACAATTTCCATGCTTAAAGTGATATTTTGTTGCGTTCTCATTATAAGCTACTCTAGTTGGCGAATATGGGGTACTTTAATGTTAAGTGCTATTTTGATGAGTTAGCAGTTAGCTTCATGGCAAACCATATTTTGCACTCGTGAGCAACTGAAAGCGAAACAATAACTGACCCATACATACACAAATGAGTTTGTTACAAATTAATTTAATATTTTAATGTATGGCTATCTAGATTCGATCTATCTGGTTGTATTTATCTAGCTGTGGGCTTTGATTTTATTACGATGTTTTTAAACCCTTTGCAGCAAATTCAAATCCTCGGTTTAAATGAGTCGTGTTTACAAAAAAGTCGTGTTTCCAATGTAAATATCTGTTTACTTGTTTGTATGAGGACCTGTAGCCATGGCAACAGTTACATGTGTCGATCAGGTGTTTTATAAGTTAGTACAAGGGCCTTGGACCATGGCAACCGGTACAGTACCAGTCTACCAATATTTTCCAATATGTTTGATCAATTAAGACATGATATTAATGTAATCAATACCACCCCATTTTTATAGGACAAAGCTATGTTTCGTGATAGATTCCGACAGAGGTTAAAGTGGTAAAGTATCCTTTGGCCAGTGGTGTAAAGTAACAAATTACAAATCCTCAAATTACTGTAATTGAGTAGGTTTTCTCAGGAATTGTAATTTACAAAGTAGTTTTAAAAGTGTACTTTTACTTTCCCTTGAGTACATTTTCTCCACTACTTTCCTTCAACCTGCAATCACTACTTTATTTCTAATTGTCGATGGGGATTGGAAAAATAAGAAAAAATTGAAAAATCAGTGCTGTTATTCCTGTCCTATCAAATCGCACATAGAAGGTAAATAGCATCATAATGAACTTCTGCAAGACATGGGCGATATATATTTATAGCAAACTGTTTTGAAGCATTAAAAGTTGTCCAAGAGGATGTCAAAAGTCTTTACACACATTGACCCAGAGACTGTTAAGAAGCATGTCACTGATTAGAAGATAACGGATGACTGTTTGATAACCGAAATGGCCTTAAACACCCAGCTGGCACAGGACATCAACATGACGTCAGATTGATGTTGTACCCCAACGTTGTGGGGACATTGCATTTTGTTTGGAAATGAAAATTGGGTTGACATCAGAACTCAATGTCCAACCTAAAATCAATCAAATATCAACGTCTAATGATGTTACAGCTTGACGTTGTGTGGACGTTACCACTTTGATGTCTATCAGACATTGGATTTTGGTTGTCATACCTGATGAATAAATGTCAGTTTTTGTCATCAATATGATGTTGGTTTAAGATGTTGGCTCAACGTTGAATTTTGGTCACTTAACAACACAACTTAAAATCAATTAAATATCAACGTCATTTGATGTCATTTTTGGACGTCAAACTAAGATTGTCCTTAGACGCTGGCTAAACATTGAATTTTGGTCACCTGACATCACAACCTAAATTTAACCTAATATTAACGTCTTATGATGTTGTGTTCCTGCTGGGCAATAACTAACTGCATTACAGAATGTTACGTTTATACACATCCACAGATTACATGTAAATGGATCAGCTTTTCACAGCATAATACTCACTACTCTTGAGTTCTTTTAAAATGTCTACTTTTTACTCATACTTTGAGTAATATTTACAACAGATACTTTTACTCTACTTGCACTACATTTTTAGGCAAGACCTGGTACTTTAACCTAAGTATGATTTTTCAGTACTCTTTCCACCACTGCCTTTGGTCCAGCCCAAACTAGCTCTTTCTGAAACGTTGCTGATCCTGTCTTGACAGTACTTGGCCTAGTTTTTGAAATCTGTTAAGTCATGTAATATCCCTCTAGCTATAAATCAAAACATGTTATGCAAATATGAGTACTTTTTTAACTGCCACAAGTGTTGGTGAAGTAGAATAAGTCTACATGAAATGAGTGAAATCTCTATTAAAAGAGTAACAAAGAAGTACTTTTACATGTCTTAAATGGGTGCACCATATAGTTCACTTAATATTTAAATGAAGTTATTCCTGAATGCAAAGTTTTTCATAATTTTACAAAAATTTTAGACGTTTTTGGTGTCCCATTTTTCTTAATTCCAGGAAACCTTACTGAATGAAGAGGAAGAGGAGGATGTTAAAGATGAGAAAAAGCAGGAACAAACCAATCCTTCTTCTCTGAACCAGCTGACTCAGAGCTCAGCGCTAGAGCAAGAGGTAAAAAAAAACAAACATTACTACTTGGGGGGCTATTCCAGAAAGCAGGTTATGTGACATACCTGGGTAAGTTTGAGAGTAAGTAGATAACCTCAGCTTTGGTTCCAAAATCGGAGGTAACTTCTGGGGTATGTTAAGTAGCCATAGCAACTTACTCTCTGAAGATAACCTGCGCCGGAGCAGGTTATCTTCAGAGAGTAAGTTGCTATGTTCTAGAGTTTGTCTGTTTTAGAGAGTTTACTGAGCATTGCGTGCTCTTTTGATGAGAATATTTATGGACGTAGAAGCACAGATATACAAGTTTTTTTCGTTGTGAGAGTGTTATAAGTGCATAGTTCTTTTCATAACCAAATGTATATTTGAATAAACATTGTCAATTTTCAAAAGAATCATTAATATATTTAACAAACCTTTTGAAATCAAACGTGACAAACCGCGGGTCTGCGCACTTACCATAGAAAACATTCAGTGCAGATCTTTGTATACGCGTCAGGGCATTTTAGGCAACTGTACAATGTGGCATTAGCGTGTAGGACCATGTCTGTACAGTATGCTTGGCACTGAACTGTTTTATACACTTTTGTACAGTTCCTTGGTCACAAACCACTGCGTATTATTACACATATTATTTAGAGCGAGGCAATAGCGTAGTGGACAGTGCATCATTAAAGAACAATGGAGCGCACAGCGGAGCAAGTTCAAATCTCGCATAGAGATCTCGTATTTTTCTCTCTCTTTCTGCACTCCTCACATTTTTCTGTAGCCTTTATATAATATTATAAGAAGTGGCAGCTTTGACTTTTGTAGGAAAATATATCCATATTTTAAGGTGTTGGATGTCGTTCATATGTATACATTTATTCATGCGCGCACGTGTACACACACACACACACTATTTATTTAAAAAAAAAATTCATATCTATTTCTTATCTTATATTTCTTTTCTTCGTTGATGCAGATGTGTCATCCGTAATTAAAACCTACAGCTCCGCATCTGTAAAGTGCGTTGCCCTTTTTCTCACCGTGACTCTCTATGGTGACTCGTGAATTCGGCGATCTACTGAAAATGCCTTCAGGTATGCGCCATGCGCACGCATTATCCAGCTGTTATCTTCGGGAGGTTGGTTTAACTAACCCTTATCAGCTGTTTTGGAACCGACATACTCACGGTAAGCAGGTTTAAGGTTTTAGTTCAGAGTTTAGCAGATGGTAAGCTTTCTGGAATAGCCCCCAGATGAACTAGTCTTGTGTGTCTGTCAAGTTTAATGTTAAGCGTGAGCGTAAACGTAACCTAACCATAGTCTGGTTCAGGGGCGTTGCTAGACTACTTCTACTGGCGCACAGCTCCCCCTCCAAAAAAAAAAAAAAAACTAAAATTTTATATATATGTATATATGTGTGTATATATATATATATATATATATATATATATATATATATATATATATATATATATATATATATATATATATATATATATATATACATACATACATACATACATACATACATACATACAGTTGCAATTTGAATTATTAAGCCCCCTGAATTATTAACCCCCCTGTTGATTTTTTTCCCAATTTCTGTTAAACTAGTAGATTTTTTTTAAAAATACATTTCTAAACATAATAATTTTAATAACTCATTTCTAATAACTGATTTATTTTATCTTTGCCATGATGACAGTAAATAACATTTGACTAGATATTTTTAAGACACTTCTATACAGCTTAAAGTGACATTTAAAGGCTTAACTAGGTTAATTAGATTAACTTGGCAGGTTAGGGTCATTAGGCAAGTTATTGTATAATGATAGTTTATTCCGTAAACCATCGGAAAAAAATATAGCGTAAAGAGGCTAATAATTTTGACCTTAAAATGGTTTAAAAAAATAATAATAATTAAAACTGCTTTTTTTCTTTGCTGTGTTAAACAACATTTGCGAAAATTAAAAAAAGAACAAAAAATTCAAAGGAAGTTTAATAATTCTGATTGCATTTATAAAAAGAAATATTTAAACACCGAAATGTAAAAAAATTCAAAGGGGGGGGCTAATAATTCTAACTTCAATATATATATATATATACACACACACACACACACAGTTGAAGTCAGAATTATTAGCCCCCCCTTTGAATTTTTTACATTTCGGTGTTTAAATATTTCTTTTTATAAATCTTTATGGTGTTTAACAGAGCAAAGTAATTTTTACAGTATGTCTGATAATATTTTTTCTTCTGGAGAAAGGCTTATTTGTTTTATTTTGTCCAGAATAAAACCAGTTTTTTGTTTGTTTGTTTTTTTTTTTAAACCATTTTAAGGTCAAAATTATTAGCCCCTTTAAGCTATATATTTTTTCTATAGTCTACAGAACAAACCATCGTTATACAATAACTTGCCTAATAACCCTATCCTTCCTAGTTAAACTAATTAACCTAGTAAAGCTCTTAAATGTCACTTTACACTGTGAAGTGTCTTGAAAATATCTAGTAAAATATTATTTACTGTCATCATGACAAAGATAAAATAAATCAGTTATTAGAAATGAACTTTTAAAACTATTATGTTTAGAGACGTGTTAAAAAAATCTTCTCTGTGTTAAACAGAAGTTGGGGGAAAAATAAACAGGGGGGCTAATAATTCTGACTTCAACTGTATATATAAATTAATCCTAAATGTAACTGGAAAACAATCTAAAAACAACTGGAGTGATGCTAAGATAATTTAAGAAATCATTTGCTTGAATATTATTTTCATTTGAATGAAATTCTATGGACAATTCCATCAAATACAAAAAGATGTTTTATAGAATTATCTGTTGTGTGTTGTCTTACACCCAACTCGTGGCCGAGAATTAGGTTTATTAAGTCTTACCTCACTGGCTCGTCATCCCTCCTTTTTGCTTTATGCAAAAAATCTATCAGGAGCCTTGCTTAGTCTAAGTAAATGGGGTCTAGCAATGCCCCTGATCTGGTTAACGAAATTTGAATAAACTAGATCTGAGAATACATCACAATAGTTAAATCTATCTATGTAAGTTATGTTTCTGATTATTCAACTCCACATTAACAGTTTTTTTTCTTTGCTGTTTCTTTTTCCAGGATTTGGTGGTTAGTGGGTCCCTTCCTCCACCTCTTTCTGGTCTAGAGCTTCCTCCACGGTTGCAGGACTTTCTCTCTGACTTTGAAGTAAGTAATTTCTGGATGCTTTGTACTTCATATTTGTACTTCATTTGTGTTTCCGTTAAGTGCAACTATATGAATATAAACTTTTTATATTGATTACTAGGGCTGTGCAATTAATTGAAAATTCTGATTTCGATTTTGGCTTCTAACAATTATGAAAAAGCATTAATCGAGATAAACGATTATTGCATCATATACCGCCCCCTTTCCAGTTGTACACATTTGTTGCTTTGCAAAGCTCAGTTCCACGTGAAAATTACTAAAAGCATGTACTGTAATGTAACGGATGCGCATCATTCATGCTTTTAAAAGCGTTGACCGAAACTGCATGCTTCTGTGTGTGTGTGTGTGCGCGAGCTTAGTTTCACAGACGAGCAGAGCACACACATCTAACGCCATCTTAATACAAGCGCTTTAATGGTCAGATACATGCACGTTTGTGTCAGAGCGCAGTGTTTAGTGATTATTTATATTAACCCTCATTTGTGTAATTAACAAACAAGTTGGGAATCAAACAACATGTGAAAGAGAAACCATATCAGAGCCGCGCTATTCTTAAAGTGACAGCGCGCAATAATCCTGCTGCCGACTGTTTTTATTATTTATCAAACAACAAAAGGAGAAAATCCCTCACTGCTCTTGACTGAAGGACTTTTGTAGCTTACGTTTTTTTTCTTACAATGAAGATGCTTAAAGCACAGTTTTTCATATTTTATTCTATTGTATTTATTTCCCTTTCTTTTTTTACAAGGAGGAAAATAACTGTGCATATATACAGTTAAAGTCAGAATTATTAGCCCTCCTGAATTATTAGCGACCTTTTCCACCCAATTTCTGTTTAACGGAGAGAAGATTTTTCTCAACCCATTTTTAAACACAACAGATTTAATAACTCATTTCTAATAACTGATTTATTTTATCATTGCTATGATGACAGTAAATATTTACTAGATACTATAGATACTAGTATAGATACTAGTATTCAGTTTAAAGTGACATTCACAGGCTTGATTAGGGTAATTAGGCAATTCATTGAATAACAGTAGTTTCTTCTGCAGACAATCAAAAAATATATTGCTTAAGGGGTCTAATAATATTGACCCTAAAATAGGTTTCAAAATGTTAAAAACTGCTTTTATTCTAGCCAAAATAAAACAAATAAGCCTTTCTCCAGAAGTAAAAATTTTATAGCAAATACTGTGAAAAATTCCTGTTAAACATAATTTGGGAAATTTGGGAAAAATAAATATAAATAAATAAATTAATTAATAAAAAAAAAAAAATAAAAAATAAAAAAAAAAAAAAAAAAAAAATATATATATATATATATATATATATATATATATATATATATATATATATATATATATATATATATATATATATATATATATATATATATATAAATATAAATATAAATATATAAATAAATATAAATTCAGAGGACGGCGAATAATAATTCCCTATTGATTACTCATCTTATATAAATTGGGGTTAAAAATCCATTGGTCATTTACATTTTCTGTGTAAGTTTATATCCATTCTTTCAGTTTCAATGTTCATGTAGCACTGTAGAGACAGTAAACTCAGTTACTTGTAATATAAAAAAAGAAAAAAGGTTCAACCTAAAAAATAATTGCCAATATACAGCTGAAATAAGAACATATAAAATAAAAATGCAATCAATTTTGTTAAAGGGCTCCTATTCTGCCTTTTTATGAGATGTAAAATAAGCATAGGTGTCTCCAAAACGTGTCTGTGAATTTTTAGCTCAAAATCCCCATCAGGTTATTTAGTATACCCTGCTAAATATGTCAGTTTTGGGGTCAGAGGGAATTGTAGCTGTTTTGTGCTTGTGCTTTTAAATGCAAATGAGCTAGTTCTGCCTTGCCCACTGTTTAAGCATGTCCATTTTTCCAGCATCAGTTGTCACATAAGCACAGCACAATGACAGACACAGACAGAAACTCAGACATAAATGAAGCAGAGAGCCACTCACAAATATAACAGTAAGACTAAACCAAAAAGTTTCTGAATGGTTAATTGATGTAGTTGTTGTGTAATTTATTCAGCCTTTCTGAAACCGAGTAAGCCATGCACAAATGTCGCAACAAAGTTCCCTGAACACACACGCATGTTTTGCATGTCTCCTCGACGTAAATGTGAATGTATGCTGCTGTATGAAGATGCATTATGTTACTGTATGAAATAAACACTGTTTGATGCCCACTAACCAGGGTAGATTATAGTTATGAATTACATGGCAGTTATGAATTACATAGCAATTTTACAGAAAACATGCAGTGTTTTAAAAACTCCTTGAGCTGCAGCTGATTACAGATTGTTAGAACAGATCTTTTAATCCCAGTTTCTTTGCAAATCCTGTCTTGTGGTGGTTATAATATGCATTAATACTGAGACATGTTAATACATGCCTTCAATGAACTCGATGGGCAGGAAAACTCCATTGTCTGCTATGTCATGATGCAGTGGGTCTCAAAATATGTGGGATTTGGATTCTGGTTTAATGTTAAGACATTTTTTTAAAAGTTGATGTGACTTGATTTGTTTAAAACACTATACACTATACTACAAACATCTGTCAAACATCAAGCTTGATTTTGCATGAAAGGACGAATCATTACATTGTGACTAATGCTGTCAGTAGACGCTAAACAGCACTTTAAATGACCATAATAATACAAAACCAGTTTTCTAAGTTTATTCTAAATGCCAGAATAAAAAAACGTTTTGCTATTTATTATAATTTTTTACTCCACAACAAATCCTTTAAAATAATCATTATTCAAAACAAACTTTTAGCAGATTTATATTTGCTAAGTAACTTGCAGTGTGTCAGTAATTTACAATAAGAGATACAAACAATTTATCATAAAAAGGCAAATAATCTCAAGAAGTGCTAGTAATTCAATGTGTATTCTATTTTTTTTTTTTTTTAAAAGACAGGGTAGGTAGGAATTAAGAAAATGGGGAACACTGGAGTTTTTGGAGGTTTTGTTTTGCAAGTTAGAATGCTTTCCACACATGTGGTATAAAAACATTAAAGTAAAACTAAAACAAACCGCATTTGGGAAATACACTATACAAATACATTTCTCTTTCAGCACCATTCCAAATGTGTGTACACTGTTTTGTTTTGTCAACCGCATTAAAGTAAGCAAAAGTTGCTTTGTTAAATGCTGTAAGTTTCAGAACCTTTCAGTTGACTTACTGAGAACATGGTAAAAGATTTTTTGTGTTCTATTTACAGGAATTTGACTCCATAGTCCCCCAACACATGTCAGACTTAGAAGCTGACCTTTCTAATCCCATCAGCTATGATGTAAGTCTTCAAGATGCCATGGTAACCAGGGGAGATTCAGCTAACTGCAGGTCAGCATCTTCCAGAGCACAACTCTTCCGTTTGGAATCCACAAACTCCTCTCACTCAGACCCGCCTCACAGCTCAGCAGGGATTCTCTCTTCTTCACTCTTCTGTTTGTCTGGGAACAGCTCTCGTAATGAAACCTCCTCTTCTCAGTTGGGAGGCTATCTAGATGAGGCTGTTTTTGAGCACATCAATATGTTGGATCTATGTAATCTTGGAACGATCGACCCTCAGATGCTGGATGACATGCAAGGCGACATGGACACTCAATGGATGGAGGATTCAGACTCTGGTCTGTCCTTGGAGAGCAGTTCTAGGAGTGTCGCATCCCCATCTTCATCGTCCGACTCATTTGGTGAGGATGAGAGCGGAGCTACAGGCTGTAGCAGTGAAGTAGAGTCTCTCTCTTCAAAAGGTGGAGCTTGTGCAGCTTCTTACTATGATTGGTCACCTGTAGACCTTCATGAAAACATCTGGCACGATCACACTTATTCATCCACACAGGCACATAATTCCACATCATCTAATTGGTTCACTGCTATCAAACAGGAAGTGATGAGTGAAGATGAGGCTGAACCTGAAGAGATGAGTCGTGATGAACATCGGGTGCAGGCGATGGGTCTTCCATTTTCAGCCTTTCAGATTGTGAACATGCCTGTAGAAAACTTCCTGGAGCTTCTAGACAGGCAGAACCTGTCCGGTTCAGATGTTACACTTTTGCGCGATGTGCGCAGAAGAGGTAAAAACAAGCTTGCAGCACAAAATTGCCGCAAGAGGAAGCTGGATGCAATCGTGGGCCTGCAAGGTGAGGTTGAGAGCCTGATGGTGCAGCGGGATGCTCTCCTGCGTCAGAGGGACCACACAGCCAAGGCACTTTCTGCTGCTGCAGAACAATTTGAAGCACTCTCGCGGACTATGTTTAACCACATCCGGGATGAATATGGACATCCGCTTAACGCTGAGCACTACACACTGCACTGCAGTGCCAACGGCCGGGTGATGGTTCAGCCGCGCACAAACACAACATCAAGGACAATGAAAGGTAGCAAGACTGTGAAGAGAAAAAAGGACAAGAAACCCTAAAAGACTTTTTAAGTGTGTGTATGCATGCGTGTGGGTTTGCAAACAAATATTTTTGTTTTCTGAAAGGTGAGCTTTTATCTTCGAGGTAAGATGTTATGGGACATTTCTGGCTCTTCTTTTCTCCTAAAAGCCATTCTGAACTCAAGTGGAGGGCAGAGAGATTAGTAAATATTAGGGATACACTGATTTTTTTGGAGAGGGCTGATACAGATTCTAATTGCCAATTTTAATGGCAACTTGGCAAGTTATTTGAATGTTTGTCATTTAAAATAGATCACAATAAATTGCTGGTTTGGTTTTGAGCATTTTCATGCTCTAACATTTTCATATTGATGAGAAATCAGCCAATAAAAATTAACATCCCATCAGTGCACCTTTACTAAATAGTACACTTACAGCATGGAAGAAGCTTTGTTTGCTTGCAGGAGAAAATGTACTGAAAACACTGGATGTTGTGTATAGTAAGAGTGTGTATAGAGAGAATGTCTAAAAAGCACATTTGAAGATAATAAAAAATCAAATCACTTTTCTTTAACTGTTCATTTAAATGGCAACCTACTAAGATTGTTTCCAGATGGTCACTGGAGGACCATGTTAAAAATGTGCGCTGCTGTTTGTTGCAGGGTGGAGCTTAAATGGATAGTTTGTCTAAAATTGTTACTTGCACGCCTTCATGTTGCTCCAAACCTTTATGACAGTTTTTTTTTTGTTTTGAAAATCTCTTACAATGAAATTCAGTAGGGGCCAGTGTTGTTTGGCTGTGTCACGCTTTTTGTGTTAAAAGGTTGGAATGACATGAGGCTGAGTAAAAACTTAGGGTAAAGTATCCCTTTAACAAATAACACCATGGAAATTACCTTACTTTATTTGCAAAAAAATATTTAGAATCAAATACAGGCTGCAAATGAAATGGTCAATAATACACTATTCTATTAATGTGCATATATGACACAACTGTTCTGTTGTAAATTACTGTCGCTTTCACTTACATTTTGCGTTTATGCACCTGCCTAACAACAACAATTTGAATGTGTTCCAATAGCTTTTCCTGAAGGGTTTACAAAGTTGGATTGCATTTTTTTTTTTCGATTTTAATTTTCCTTTTAGTTATTTTGGCGCAAAATAAATATACATATTGAAGTGGTCATCTATGATATGAAGTCGCTGTAAAAGAAAAAAGTTGAGCTAAAGTGAAGCTAATTAAACATAAATAATTTGTGGTCTACCTCATAGGACAGTTGTCAAACATTATTTGAAAAGGCTTGATGAATTCGCAGATTAGTGTAAACGGTAATACTGGGCCCAAACAAACATGTTGTTTATTTCTTTTATTGCAGAGTGGTTTGATTTTGTGTGAAAGCAGTTTTTTTATTCTGTGTGTTTTTGAGCAATTATTTGTTTATGTATGTATGTATGTATGTATGTTTGTGTAATGGGTTGGAATATTTTTACTTTTAAATGGGAATGTTCTAAATCTGGCTCTTTTATATCTTTTGGAATTAATAAAGGAGGACTGTTGAACCTTTTATTGTATTGTTGCTTTATGGATTATTGTTTTCAGAAAGGGGAAAGACGTTTATAGAGTGCTGGAAGTGACGAAGCAGTGTAAAGTTACATTTTGCGCTCATTTTTCAATTGCACACGTTGTCAATAATACATATTTTAAAAGTGAGACAGGGTAATAGACAATGCTGTTTTACAAGAATGTGTCAAAAGTCACAATCTCAGGCCTGAAAGCAAACAAATCAACAGGCAACACAATCAAAAATAAAGTTGATCATAGCAAGGGTTCCCAAACTTTTCAGCATGCAACCTCCAGAGACTCGAGACCCCTAATATGCTCTGAGGTGGTTATATATATATACAAACTTTGCAAGCACAAAAAAAAAATGTGCATGTTGCTTTTTTTAATGTAACTATTAACTACTATTAACTTCTGTGAGTTATGCATAAATATTGACATACCTATAGTTTTTGGAAATCACCAAGTGACCAACACTCCCTGCCATCCCCCTCCAAGGGGTCCCGACCCCCACTTTGGGAACCACTGGGTTATAGAATCACACAATACTTATGAATGAACATTTTCCTGTATTTATATATATATATATATATATATATATATATGTATATATATATTTATATATATATATATATGTATATATATATATGTATATATATATTTATATATATATATTTATATATATATGTATATATATATATTTATATATATATGTGTGTGTGTGTGTGTGTGTGTGTAAGTATGTATATATATATATATATATATATATATATATATATATATATATATATATATATATATATATATATATATATATATATATATATATATATATATATGTATATGTATATATGTATACGTATATATGTATACGTATATATGTATATGTATATATATATGTATATGTATATTTATATATATATATATTTATTTATATGTATGTTTATATATATGTATATTTATATATATATAATTATTTCTGAAAATGTCAAGTGTTAATAAATTGTTCTCTGGTTTTGATCTTCACTGTGTGTTTTCTAACAAAATAAAAGGCTTTAAGAAGTTTGATAAAACTGTTATTTTGATTAAAAACACATTTAAAAAATGACTAAGTACAATAAAATTGTGAAACAGTGGGTTCTGAATGTATTATACTCAAAAAATAATATTACAGTTAATTTTAGATTACATTTACTATGGTGTATGAACTGACACAAAATTCAGAAGGAAGTGGCTAATTTTTTGGCTTCAGGTGTTGGTTTAGTCATTAAAGCAAATGCCGCTCTTGTATGAACTCCAAAAACGTTACATTCCTAACGTGGGTGCAAATCACAAGGAAAGAATATTGGTGTAACCCATTGTAAAATCATTCCATCCACAAAGTATAATTCAGTACATTTTTACAGTTGTCCTAAATACCAAGTAGCCTAATGCACCAAAAGTGGATTGACAATAGTCAGTGTGAGAATTCTCACCCCTGATAAGGAGGTCACTCCTGATAAGAAAATCTTTGTCACTTTGAAAGTGATGAGGTGATAAGCCAAAGGGTCCCATGAGAAGTAGGTTAGGGAACTGTGCCTTCCTTATTCCTCTGGAGTAATTACACCATTTCAGCACATTCATGTACATTCTGAGGAGAGATTTCACTTTATCCCTCCTCTTGTAGTTCTTCCAAACTGCACCGAAAACGGGTGAATTTAGTGATTTTGGGGCCCTAAGCAATTCCAGTCATGTGGCCCAAAAGTTCTAAAATGCACATTTTGTTTAATATATTTTTAATTTATTTATTTTGCTGTTTTTTTTTTTCTTGTATCACTCAATCACTCTTTTTCGACATGTTTTCTTAATGCGAAACACATTGTTAAAAACACGTAATGCATCTTGTAAAACTTTTTAAATGATTTGTTTTCTTAAAATAAATTCACAGCTAAAAATTCTATAGAAACTATTTTTAAAGCTAAGTCTTTGCTTAATTTGACTGCTGGATTTCTTCATGATTGAGAGTGGGGGGTACATTTGCGCAAATGTAATAAGCATTAAACTTTTTTTTTTTCACACTCATCATACAAAATATGATAGAAAATGATATCATTTATAGGTATAACAGATTTCCTGTGACTCTATCTTGTTTATTGGTTAAATCCACCCCCGACTGTAAATTAAATAAAAACAAAAAAAAAAATAGTTTTGGAATATTTTCATAGTCATGCCAATTAAAAATCGCATAATCACATGATTAACTTGTTTGTTTGTCGCGTGAAAACATATACCAAAATTACACGCAAGAATTGTTTTTAATTATATTACAAAGAATGTGTAATGCATGTATAAGAATGTATAATTAACTTAAATCGTAATGTATAGTAATTTAGTTGTTTTAATCAAAGAATTTAATTATTGGTCTTGTGGTCAAATTAAATAACATGATGATATGTTGTGTCGTGTTCTGAATATAGTAGACTATAGTCTAAACATGTAAAGAATCTGTTTTAGAGATCTGTTTAATGTGTGAACATTTGGATTAAGGTTAATTATATGGTGTGTACCCCTCAAATAACTGAATCGAGATGTTTTACCATAATGATCTGCGGATGTGCTTTTGAATTCTCAGGCGCTCCGCCCTACGTTAGGCTCATTGGATACACGTGATTGCTCTCATAGGCGTGGCTTTACGTCCTCGCGTTCGATTCTGGCTGGCCTTCGTCGAGCCTCAGTCGGCTTTTCTTCTTGATTTATTAGTATCAAGTAAGTAAAACTTTTAAAAGTGCGTACCTCGTTGGCGCGGGAGCAGTGTCTGTAAAGCCATTTACAGTTCAGAAGGCGTGAAGATTTGTTATCCAAGTTTTAATCTTTTATCCATTGTGATGGTGAGTTTCGCGCGCATGTCTCGTGCTGCAGCGCCGTCCATTGTAGTTTGTTGTTTGAATGCTGCAGTCTTATTTATTACAGTTTGTTTTGGTAAAGCTGCTTTTAAGCCATTTAAGTTGTTTCACTCTGCAGAAATGTAGGATGCGTACCTGTACAATGTTGTGTAACGTCGCGATGTTTTTCTCTGTTTCTGTGAGCATTTCCTGCTAGCAAGTTGGCTAACGCGGGCTACTGTAAACTAGCACGTGTTTCAGCAAATATTAAGCTAACAATGTTTTTTTTGTAGAAAGTTATACGTTTACATGAGTTGTGTGGTCGCCGGGAAATCTTAAACCGCTATAAATTCGAGGGGAAATTTGAAACGCTTTCAGGGCCTTGGCCTGTTCATGCATGCGCAGTTGCCATTAGCTTGCTAACATTTAAGCACACATAAAAGGCACCACATACTAATGCGTTTGTAACCTTAGCCGTAAAGGCATTAATGGATTTTATTAAAACCCTAGCATATATTATCCAGTAATTTCTTAGTAAATGAGCGAACATTAGCCATTTTACCATTATTGTAAGTCAAACATTGAAACCTTTTCGTTAATTATTTTGATACAAAAAAGCAGAGTCTTAAATGGTTAACATTTTAAATATTAAATACTAGAAATTAATGATAAGGTCTGGTTTATGATATAAATTGTGTGTGTGCATTTAGGTCAACATGGGTAAGAAGCAGGCAGGCAAGTCAAAGAAGGAAGTTCAGGAGATTGAGGAGTTTGTGGTGGAGAAGGTAATGGACCAGCGAGTGGTCAATGGAAAAGTTGAGTTTTTCCTCAAGTGGAAAGGCTTTACAGAGTGAGTACTTCGTCTCTTTTGCAGCTATGAAAAATGAACAGAAATGTGTTTGTAAATATTTTTATTTGTGAGTGTAGCTGTATGCAATTAGATTATAGGGGGAAACGACTCCCTCAGGTGTTTCCAGTTCTTAATGATTTTTTTTTCTGTTGAACACTAAAGATAAATTGAAGAAAGCTGAAAACCCGTAACCATTGATTTCTACAGCAGGAAAAGCAAATACTATGGAAGTCAATGTATACAGCTTTCCAGCTCTCCTCAAAATACCATAATTTCTGTTCAATGAAAAAAAAAAATCAAAACAAGATTGGAGCAAGTGAAGGATCAGTAAATTACAATTTTCTGATTTGGGTTAACTATCCCTCTAACAAGGTATCTTTGTTTTTCTCAGTGCTGACAACACTTGGGAGCCTGAAGAAAATTTAGACTGTCCAGAACTGATCGCTGCATTCCTTGAGTCTCAGAAAGGAGTGGTGGAGAAACCAGAAGCTGTAAAAAGAAAATCATCCACTGATGAACCAGAGACCGAAGAGAGCAAGGCAAAACGGAAGAAGGAAATGGTAAGATGTTGTGTTGGTCATTGAAATATGTAGTAGATGTGATTTTTTTTTTTTTTTTTTTTTTTTTTTTTTTTTTTTTTTACATTGGTTAAATTTGCTAAGTCTAAACTAACATTGCCTTTCACTGCAGTCTGACAAGCCTAGGGGTTTTGCCAGAAACCTTGAGCCAGAGAGAATCATTGGGGCGACTGACAGCAGCGGGGAGCTCATGTTCCTTATGAAGTGGTAAGCAACCGTTGTGGTTTTGTAATTTATTTAGAACTGACAAACCATAGTGGGGAAGCCTTGATCGTGTTTTGAATCAGTTCATCTGCTACAAGTAATAATTTATGAAGAATATTTTAAACCTATTTTAACTTGGTCAATAAAATGTTTTTTTGTATGAAAAACAATCCACAAAAGAAAGCTGTAGAGTTTTGGCATAACATACACGAGTTTCTTTTAAAGATTATTTAAAAGGCCTATAGGGGGCAGCATACCCTCGTGTAAAACCTTTTTTTTTTTTAAATTCAAAAACAAAGAGGCTTACTGGAGGGCTCCTTGTGTTGGCCTATTTTATTCAGGGTTTCCGCAGGGTCTCAATGTCTTAAATCCCAAAGTTACAATTTTAGGCATTAAAGTTTTACATTTACTGTAATATTGTGTTGTAGGTCTTAAACCTTTTTTTAATCAAGTCTTTTTCCTTTGTTCGTATATTGCTACCCATTCTGGCCAAAACCCATACAATCACCAACAATCTATCAACTTTTTATTCAAAAAGGTAGTTTAACTTTTCAATGTGTTTAGAAGTGCCCCACGTATTTACCTAACTGGACAGATCGTTGAGCATAGATTTAGTTCATTATAGTTTTTTTAAACTATAATAAAGGATTTATTCTCCACAGAGTGCTTTAAAATGAATAAAAGGTGTATGGTATCAATAAAAAAAATGTATGTGTGTGTTTGAATCCATACCTGTATTTTAAATTAAACGAACAAAATACATTCGTTTCAAAATCTAGGTTTTCAATATCCCTTTATTAAAGCAGCCACAAGATAATTTACCCCTTTTGGAATGCAGAGATAATTATTTTGAACTGTCCTTCCTAGTCTAATTGTTCTGTTTAGTCTCTAAACTTCTTTGTCTTGTGTTCACAGGAAGGACTCTGATGAAGCGGACCTGGTTCCTGCACGAGAGGCTAACACCCGTTGCCCGCAGATAGTTATTGCTTTTTATGAAGAAAGGCTAACTTGGCATTCTTGTCCTGAGGATGAGCAGCAATAGCATCCCACATCTCATTACAACTTTCTGTGTGTTGGTGTCTTCCACCTGTGCAGTGGTGATAGCCTGTCAGTGGAGGATTCTTTTTTTTTTTTGTCTTTTTTTTTTCTTCTCCAGTTTATTGAAGATTTGTCTGGAAACTATGTGCATGACAGTAGTCAACCAATGAACGTATGTACAAATGAGATGAGTGTTTTTAAAGTTACAATAGAGGACGCTTAAAGTGTTTATTTGAATTAGGTGTCTCCGCGGTGCTGTTCATCATTAATGCACTGGCTTGTGTTTTTTGCTCATTCTTGTCATCCAGAAAAATCCAAAACTTGCTTTCACGTTTATAGTTTTCTTTGGTGGATTATGCGATCTATTGTAGTGTTTTTGTTTTGTTTTTTTCCTTTTAAATTCTTATTTCTTACATGAATGTTGGAAGTGTCTATGTAAATGTTTGTGTAAATAATTCCTATTTTTTAGTTCAATAAAGGTTTATATGCCTGCTTTTAATCCGCATGTGTCTTAAATATCTCAAGCTGAAGTTTTGTCCAGTATGCCTCAACATGATGATTTGAGTGCTTTTAAAGTGTATTTTGGGTGGCTGTGTTTTTTTTCCCTGTGTTATTTTAACCCATTTTCCATTTCAAAAAGCTTGGTTGGTGGTATGTCTTGTTTTTGATTATTAGCCGCATCAAAACTGGTAATATGGTTTTTGTACAAACATCTAATAGATGGATAAGTGTTTATTAAATTAGGGAAAACATGTTTGCTGTTTTCTGATATTTTACTCATCGTTTCAAATAACCTGCTAGAATACAATATGCCATAGTTTATGTATACAACTTATTTTCCATTAGGTTTTAATATGCTTTTTTTTCATGGTTGTCCTCTACATTGGAGTAGCTGTTAACCATCATTTTTAGAGGGAATTTGAAAGTCTCAAGCAAAACCACGTGTTGCCTTTTTCCTAGTTTATATTTTTGCTCTTTTCAAAACTGAATATTTTCTTCCTTAGTCACCTAAAGCTATAGGAAGTGCATTAAAAATCTCCCACATTTGGAAATCAGCATTACAGCTGGTTCATAAATGTTTAATTGCACAATCTAGATGAGTTCTAAATGTTCCAGAGTCGGGATGATCAATGTCCACCAGTTTTTGTTCTGAGATTTTTTTTTTCTCAGAGTCAGTCACAACTGATAAACTGCTTTCTTTGTCGTTTGCTGTTAGATCTATTTTCTGCATATCTAAAACACACAGGCAGTCAGTTAACCAAGAAAAAAAAAGTTAACCAATAATGTCATTACAGTTCTTGACCTCTCTTTTCTTCATCAGGGTCAGAGTTCATGAGTTCATGTTCTGCACACTCTCAGACACATGATGCTGATTTTGTTTTTATTCATAAAATGTATTTCAATACAAAGTGCATAGCAGCCAAAATTCAATAGAAGCTTAAATGTTTTTAAACTGGGTAATTTTGATAGTCATAAGATCAAAGTGAGAAAATAACTTGCACTATATTTGACTTGAAACAACAAAATTGGAACAATTTATTTGACATCTGTAACCTCACTCCCTACTAACAAAGAATTATGACTGCAGAAACAACATTTATTACCAATTGCTTGGTTGTTTTGCTTGGTCTCATGACCAAGATTAGCAGTATAGAGATGGACTTTGAGTTCTGGAGCTGTTTTCTCAAGAACTTGTTTTGTAATGTCATCCTGAAATAAGCAAGTTTGAAGACACTTTTTACAGTCATAATAAAAAAAGAAATACTGCATTGCCCTTGTTGGGTGTTGTGTATTTGCACTTAAGCTAAACCCTATATGCTAGCGACAATAGTTCTGAGTGTGTCTTGTGCTCTGCGTAACAAGGGTGCAATCCAATATCGACATCCTTATTGTCAACTCTACTGATTTTTGGATTATGAAATCATTTCTGATCTTGTGGTACAACTTATGTTTTAAAGTAGTAGATTGTGTTATACCATGGTGTGGTATTGATAGGTAAAAGTCCAGCTTTCCATCATACTGGAACTTTGATTAAATTATCAATGTTAAAGAGATCGTTCACCCAAAAAATTAAACCCCATCATACGTTTGAGTTTTTTCCTTTGCTGAAGAATGCTGGTTGTTGACATCAACTTGTATAGTAGATCAAAGGGTGCCAGCTTTTTTCAAATTATCTTATTTTCTGTTCAACAGAAGAAAGAAACTTAAATAGGTTTCGAACAAATGAAGGGTGTGTAAATGATGGTGATATGTTTATTTGTCATCTCTAAACTTTATTAGGTATATTTTGTTCATCTGTTTAATTAAGCATCAACCATCAGAGTATTTCTAGCATTCCTGCAGAGCCAAAAGTGCTGTTGAGTAAGATATTACTTAACACCAATAACAAAACAAAAGCAATACCCAAGTTACACAACTTTTGTATGTACATTTTGACTCTCCACCCTATGTTCTTCCAACAGCATATATACATCAGAAGAGAGTACCGATGTCAGACATGCTGATTCAAGTTAGCTATTTTCCATTTTACAGTGGATTTCCCAAAGAGAGGGTAAGAAAACAAATTTCCTCATTTAAGAAACCTAATAGTTGTGTTATTCTTACTCTTAAATAAGCAAATCGGTAAAAAATAAAGGTTAAATGGACGTTTAAAACAAAAACTTTTTTCACTGTGTAGCTGAAAAACAGCTGAACATTTATGTCAACAAATGAAACTCCTGAACAGCAACAGAGCAGTCGACTCTTGTCAGAGGAGAGGAACATTGCAAGCAGCCAACAACTGAAAACCAGCCAAGCACAGCAACCTATGGAGCACTGAGACAATAGATGGCAACAAAACAGATGAACTTACGTTTACATACCCCTGAGGTAAAATGATAAAATCTTTTACAAAAGAACAGAGATCATATTAACCGTATGCTATTGTCCTGTATAAACTTTCATGTTTACATACTCCACTGGACAAAATAATTACAGGAAAAATAAACTGAAACAATAAAAAATACTTTATTTACATACCCTTAAATCTTAATAAGAGTTTTGGTTCTTGAGATAAAAAAATAAATTAATTAATTAAAAGCAAAACACTGTAAGCAAATATTGCACATATTTTGAAAAAAATATACCATTTAAGCTACAAATAGTTAAAGGAATGTCAGTGCGAAATCCCATAGGGATCGACTAATACTGTTGGTTGTTACACAGGTGATCCACAGCATTTGTTTGTTCTTGTCATGAGTCTAGGGTGCATTAACTTGTATTATTTTGTCTTATGTATACATTTTAATGTAGCTTTTGAAGGGCAACACTAAAAGAAAGAAGTGTTATTTAAACAAAATAATCATAGTTTACTTTATGCTTCATGTTGCCTTCCATGTTTTAAAATTTGATAATAGTCCTCATTGTGGAAATATAAATCTCTAAATCATTTAGTCACACATTAATGAAAGGATTTAGATATGCAGCCAAAAATATTTAGGACCAGGGGGATTTTTTAAGGAATAGTAAATAGTTGAACTGCTAAGAAAAAAAACAAGGGATTCATGAAATATCAAATAATCATAGATCATCTTGGGTAACCTATAATTATTTTTACTTGCTGAGTTAAGTAGAATATCCTATTCAGGTCACAATTTTTAGGAACCTTCTTTTTTTTTGACAATTCTGCAAATATATATGAACATCACAATTTATATCCCTTTCAAACATGCTAAATCTGATATGTTTATAAATATTATCTATTGTTTAGGACTCCTGATACCCACAATAGTTAGAATATTATTCATTTCTTTTTATGGCAAACAGTCATGTCATTCATCAACATTTAAATAGTCAACGTATATGTGGATTATATATAATCTTTAAAGTAATTTTGTATTTAATGTAACAGTGGCTGTTTGCATAATGAATGATTGCATAATAAAAACCTGTGTGTTTACATAGCAAACATTTATGATTAGCTTTTGTTAATGCTAAATATAAAGACTTTGATTTTTTGTTCTTAGTGAATGGTTTTGCATAATAGCAAATGTTTAGACACTGCCAAGAACTTTTATTTATAATAGTTTTATTCATATGTTGAGTCATCTATGCCAACTGAAAGTGTCAGGACTTGTGGGAACATGTCCTCCCCACATGCCACAGTAACTGTTGTGTATCTGACAAAGACCACACTTTATGATGTCATCTGTCATCTGATTTGCTTACCAAAATTCGGGAACATCTGAATGTTAAACAGAGATGTTTATTTCTCCTTTCAAGTTTTTCTCTGCAAGTGATTTTTTTGCTCGCAAAAGACAGCTATTTTATTCTTGCCTGAACTAAATTATTAACATTATTATATATAGAAAAATACATAGATTTTTTTTTCTGTAGTATTTACTTCATCACAAAATTATTTTTACCAGAAGTATATCCCACATCCAGGAACATCACAATTTTTTTGTGTGAATTTCAGGTTTTCAGGGTGAATTAATAAGATGGAGACGTTTACATGAGACCTTTTTTCTTTGCTTATATGGTTATTTTGTTAAAATATAATTATGATGAATTCAGAATTTTGCATCTTGAAAAAAGTGTGAACATTACAGTCTATCTTTTGTAATTCAACCTTTCATAAAAATAAAAAAAAATAAAAAAAACCTTTTATAATGCCCTGGTTCCGTAGAGCAGATAATTTTTTATAATTAGAAATAATTATAAATAAAATAATAAATAATTATTTTCTTAAGGGGAGAACGAATGGTGTCTTTAAAACAAATTGCATTGCATTGCTTTGAATGTTTTCAAGAAGCTACTTAATTGTGTTATAGTTGTGAATGAATAAAGTTATAGGTATATTAGGGAGAAAGGGTTACAGCATGTTATATAATTCATATTTTGTATTTTACAAAAAACACATTTATTCAAATTCACAAATAATGCCCTGGTTGTTTGTTCCCTTTTTTTCTTTCCTTTTCCTTTTTTCTTTTTTTTTTATCAATTAAGCGTGTCTCTTATAACAGAAATATCCCAAATAATACCAAAGACATTCATTTCTTATTTATAATAAGCTTTTGCTTATATTACACATAATGAGCTCAAACAAATAAACACGTCCTTATACATGGGAAGCGTTTAGACTAGCGCATGCGCTGATGAAAGTCTGAAAGTCAAAAGGAAAACTTCCCTTCCCCTCACGCGAACTCATTGCCACTTTTAATCACGTCAGCGCTAGGAGCACCTGGATCTTGGTGCGGTATACAACACCACGCCATAAAACAAGACAGAAAGGTGAGGAAAAACTAATTTAACTCTACCAATGAATGGAAAGTAAAATAAATCATACTAAAGGCTTTGAGAAAGCTTAGGATAACTTTTAATCTGTTGATTCTGATGCGGTTCCATCGTTTAAGTAAAACGCGTAGCCGTTTTGTTTACTATTCGTTGGTCTTTTTAGCTTGCATTGATTGTTTTAATTAAACTTCGGGTAATTAGACGCATTAAAATACAAGTAATTGCAGTGATGTACAAAAGTAACAAAAAATTGAAAAATGTCGGAGTAGCCTAAATGTTTTCATGTATTATCCTTTAAGTGGTTCTCAATGCCACAATGTATAAACATAATTATCGGCAAAATAGCATACAGGTTTATTTTTCAAATACAATAAATTGAATATAGAATGGTGAACTGTCCATTGATGTGGTTATGAAGAGATGTTTGTGTGTGACTGCCCCAAGTCAAGATGTCTGCTCTCAATTAGTCTGGGATTTTCTGTCAACTCCCTAATTAAGTTACCAAGAAAGTGAATTAGGTTTAGTGTGGATATTTGAACTAATGCTGATTGGAATTCCAGTTTAAGATGCCCTAAAATGTGAGAGTGATCTGCTTTATGGTTTACCATTAGGAATAATCCTGAGAAAATTTCACTCAGCATATTATAACAAAGAATAAACAGGAAAACAAAATCTGATTTCATTAAAAGTAAATGAGTATTTGGGTTTCGTGTAGCAAGTGAATGATTTATTGTTATAAATGATATTCACGGTTCCTAGTTGGGATTTGTTTCCTTGCGTAATGGTTGAAATGCCAGTGTTAATTTCTTGCAGTATTTAGTGAAGTGTTTTGATTTCGCATTATTGAGATTTTAATTAAAGATAAAACTGTGAACATGCTTGTGGATATTGAAGGTTTTTGGATAGAAATACACTGTGCTTTACAAAATATTAGAAAGCAAATCATTGTATTTTAGATATGTACCTCAATAATGGTAAAAAAGAGAGAATTGGCCAAACAGGCCATATTTTATTTTCATAGTTAATCACCTTTGATGCATTAAAGGTTTATGTATATATTATTCTATGTTCCTCTTCTAATCTTTTCTACATTGTGTTGATATATCTTTTGTTGCAATGTTATCATTAAAAAGTTTTTTTAATGTTTAAAAAATTTTGTTACAGCACTCAAAAATACTTTCTTCTTTTTCAGAGAAATCTCTAAGATGGATAACACAAGCTTTGAGAAAAGGGTCAGTGTTTTGTTCTTTTCCTCTTTGAAATTTGTCTGCAACATTAAATCTGTGACAGATTTTTTTCAAAAGCTGCCACTCATATTTGCAGTAAAGGATTACTGCAAGTCTCATGTAGTGACAAACTGATCCATTTTAATAGATGTTGATTTTTTTTAGATCAAAGAAAATTCCTAACCTAACAGTCACTGCAACATTTCTTCAAGCTGGAATTTTTAAAGAGGAAACTGATGACATAATTATCTCAGTGGCAGTTAATACTACAGTATTTCACTTTCATTTGCTTGTTAAATTTATTTTCATATCCCTAAAAAGCTAGCCTGTTTTAAATAAAACCTATGTTTTGGGATGTATAAATAAAAAAAATAAGTATTTTTGTGAATGACTTGCAGAGAGGTTAGTTAGTTACTTTATTGATCGTGAAGGAAATTTCAGAACCCAGCAACTTAACCCTTTAACAGGCATCATAACCACCTGGTTGACTTTTTGTCCATAGGTACAATTTATCAGAGTTGTGCCAGCATATTATTCAATACAAGATGCTGGCCAAAAGAATATTTTCAAGGAGTGCACCTTTTAAGCAACACACAAAAATGGAAATGTGAAAATACACACATTCTACAATGAAAGCTTATCTACTAAATGGTAAAAAACAAAATATAAGCTTAAACCTAAAATATAAGTAAAAAAAAAGAATAAGATATAGGTAAATAAATCTAGGATGTAAATATAAATATACATCTTCTATGCAATTAAGCAGTTTAGCAGGATATAGGACCAGGGTTATGGCAATCTTGCGCACAGTATTCAATGTCACTTCTGTTCTCTCTCTAGAGAATGCCAGTGACGAGTTTGCCAGAGAAGTTGCAAAGCTTGTACATTGTTTGTTTTTAGGGAAGTGTACTGTTTGACCTCAATTTGGTTTGTTAGATGTTGTGCGAGAAAATTTGTTTATTTGAGAAATTCCAAACATGTATCACAATCTAGTGCCAAATACCCCCCAAAATACAGTTTGTGTGGATGAAAGGGCATAGTCTGCATTAGCCTTAAAAGTGGGTAAAACTGTAACTAATAATTAGGGAAAAAAGTACAAGGCCGCTTTCTGCTGAGTCACTTCCTCGCTCAATTTGAAACGCTTCACTGATCATAAACACATTTTCACTGGCTGATGTTCTTTTACTGCAGGAGTTTATTAGCGTCTGGGTACGGGATCCTCAGGTTCACAAGGAGGATTTCTGGCACACGTACATCAGCTATGAGATCTGCCTTCACGTGAGTGCAGTATCCTCGTTGCCCTCATGTTGTTTATGTTGAAGCTTTGTTTTCTCCACTTTATTCAGTGGGAGCATAAGATTCACAATACTGTTCTTGCTTCTAGACCAATAGTATGTGTTTCCGTAAGAAGACCTCTTGTGTGAGGAGGCGGTATAGTGAGTTTGTTTGGCTGCGTCAGAAACTACAAGACAATGCTTTGCTCATGTAAGTGGATAAAACACACTCTGGCCAATACAATATTCATTACTTGTAGTCAGTTGCTAATTACAAGTTACCTAATGAAACTTGGCATTAGTAAGATGATATAGATTACACATTGTGCTACTTTTTGAGTACATTTTTATTAATAATTATTTTGAAATAATTTGAAATAGTTTTAAATATATATATATATATATATATATATATTCTGTTTCAGCTAGCAGAAAGGTTTTTGGTGAAAAATCTTATTTTAACACATAATTTGAGAAAATGATAAGAAGTTTTTAAAAAGCTCAACCAAACACTCTGGGCAACCACTAAATTAAACTGCTGAAAAAATGCACCAGATAATTTTTTTTTTTTTTTTTGCTTAAATCTGTTAATCAACCTCAGTCCTGATCAAAATTACTAATTCTTTTTAAAAAGTACATGATTTTAACATGTGAAACAACTTTGCCTTTGATGCATTGTTTTTGATTGATTTTCATTTTTTTTCTCCCTGATTTACAGTTGGTGGCTGTTTTGCCCCATTAATTTTGTATTCAAAATATTTCATTTTGTGTGTTTTTTTTCCCACCAAATCAGTGACGTCATTTGTGAACTTGGCAATTAAAGAGTTAAAAAAAAAGACATTTAGTAGTTTTGACCAGGACTGAGGTTGATTTGAACAGATTTATGAGATGTGTGTGTGTATATATATATATATATATATACTGTACACACATACACACATACATACATACATACAAACATACATCTATCTCATAAATCTGTTCAAATCAACCTCAGTCCTGATCAAAACTACTAAATGTCTTTTTTTTAACTCTTTAATAATATATATATAGATGTATAAATAAAATCACTTTTTTGATTATATATATATATATATATATATATATATATATATATATATATATATATATATATATATATATATATATATATATATATATATATATATATATATATATATATATATATATATATATATATATATATCTGATGCATTTTTACAGCAGTTGAATTCAGTGGATGTTTTCATCCCTAACAAAACAAAAAGGTAGTAAATTGGGTGCATAAGGGTTAAACAGTAGATCACTTCAACGCTAAAAATATTGTTATATCTGTTCCCCACCAGATAGGTATTTAATCTTTGAAATATGAATAAAAATTAATTGTTAAAATAAATATTTTAGGTCAAAGTGTTCACTCAACAAAAAAGGTTGCGAGTCATATTTTTTTGTATGAAGAAACATGAACAAAAATGGCTGAAATAATTTGTTCTGAGGATTTTCAGGATCCATAATAAGGGAATGTAAAATGTAACTAATCTCAATGTTTTAAATAAAAGAATCTAATTGCAAATAATAAATAAATTAACGAATATGTTTTCAATGAAGTAGATGCGTAGATTCAGTGTAATCGGTCACAACCAAGTAATAGTTATATTTACATGCCATATATTTAGTTATATTGCATGCCAATTTCTTCCTATTATGGTCTTTATTTCAAATCACTGCATGTGTTAATCTTATATGAAAGTTGTTATGAAAATTAGTGTTATCAGTTTTTTGAATTGTGGTTTTGTTTCTGTAGAGAATTGCCTAAACTTCCTCCATGGAATCCTTTCTTCAATCTCAACAATGAATTCCAGATTACACAACGGATGCAGGGGCTGCAGCAGTTTCTTGAGGCGTGAGTCGAGTTAACTAGAATTAAAAATATGAAATGAAAATTGTTATTAATTACTTTCCCTCATGTCGTTTCAATCCCCTGAGACCTTTGTTCATTTTCAGATCCCAAATTAAAATATTTTAGCTTAAATCTGACAGCTCCCTCATCCTCCTTATACAGCAACCATCCTAACATGTCCTAACAAGAAAGAAAAAGTGTCAAAAACATTCTATGTGACAAACTCTTTTTGTGCAAAAAGTAAACACTACTCTATTTGTCTATCTTTTCTTTTGTGTCAGGTCAGGGTGCGTGTTTACTAGAGGCAGTATGACGCATTGCCATCAGAGTCAGCAGCACAACATGCAAGAGTTCAGCTGCTTGTAGTAAACACGCACCTTGCTCAATTGCGCAACCATAGGCGAACAAAGTTTTTATTTATTTATTTTTTTTTGTATTTAAGTTTTTATTGCAAAAAGATTCAATTCACAGCATCAATAGACATATGTCACTTTTATATATATATATATATATATATATATATATATATATATATATATATATATATATATATATATATATATATATATATATATATATATATATATATATATATATATATATATATATATATATATATATATATATATATTTGTTTTTTCTTTCCAAGAAATTCATTGATAGCATACCCAAATAAAGTACCTCAAAGCTGAAACCAATTGAAGTATTTAAGATATTAAGATAATAAGATTTCTATAGTTTAGTTACAGATTTTAACATTGGTTCAGCCAAATAAACTATGGAGAATAATTTAACTAAAGCACTCTTATTTGTATCACCACCAGTGTCTTTTTTTTTTTTTAAATTGTAGAAATGAACTGGAGATATCTAAAGAAGTCTTTGGAGTTTAAATTGTTTTCTTTTATTTAATTAAAATCTAATAAATGTCCTTTATTTATAATTTAACAATAAGTTATCTCTTTCTTAGCCCATATTTTAAAACTCGTATCTAAAGTATTTGGTTTAAAGTCATATGAGGCCCACTTCAAAACCTTCATAGAATCTGTTAGATTCATTCATTTATTTTCTTTTTGGCTCAGTCCCCTTAATCTGGGGTCGCCACAGCGGAATGAACCGCCAACATACGTTTTACGCAGTGGATGCCCTTCCAGCTGCAACCCATCACTGGGAAACATCCATTCACACACATAAACTATAGACAATTTAGCGTACCCAATTCACCTATACCACATGTCTTTTTACTGTGGGGGAAACTGGATCACCTAGAGGAAACCCATGCGAACGTATGGAGAACATGGTGCAAACTCCACACAGAAATGACAACTGACCCAGCTGAGGCTTGAACCAGCAACCTACTTGCTGTGAAGCGATCATGCTACCCACTGTGCCACCGTGACGCCCCATCTGTTACATTTATATTCCTTAATGATAAATTTTTTAAGGTTACCTTGATCCATTGATTATCTTGTTTTTTTATTAAGTTTTGATTTAATTAATTTTTTTTTGGCTCTCAGATTTAATCTAAAATATCTTAACTTGTGTTCTGATGATAAACAAAGGTCTCAGGGGATTGGAACGGCATAAAGATTTAATATAATAATAGGAATTTCAAAGTAATTAACAGAATAAAAAAAAAATTGGCTGAACTAATACTTTAAACAATCAAATATGAACATAAATATAACATTTTAAAAAATCTGTAAAATGAAGGGGGAAATGTATTAAAAGTAAAAAAAAAAAAAAAAAAAAAAAAAACTTGTTTCAGTTAGATGCCAACAAATTCTATTTTCTTTTAGCTTGATTATTCCATTTATTACTACATCATTTAATCTGTGGTAAAAAGAATGAAAAGAAAGCCGAAATAAATATTCATAAGTTATATAGACCCATTTAATAAAACGTATAAGGGACAATTCCAATAATGTTTAAGTAAAATTAAAATGTAAAATAAAAATTATGCACTGTAGATTAGAAATAGTGTATGTGTACACAAAGTAATGCGAATAATTAATAAATTAATTAACAAATACATTTTCAATGACAGATGCATTCAATGTAATCAGTTGCAACCTAGTAATTTTTATACTTCCAATAAGAAAAATTGTATGCCAATTTGTTTTTATTAAAGTCTTTCTTTTAAATCACTGCAGGTATAGATGTTTTGTGGAAGTAATTCATATAGTTTAGTAGTTAAAGGAATCGCAGTATTTTTGCCATCTAGTGGCTGCTGTGCAATGAGACGAAGTTCAATTCTTTGCAAAGCAGTTTTGTTCACACAGGTGGAATATTATTTGAAAAAAAACATTGTTGTTTGTTGTCTTCTTAAACGCACTTTTTAACTTTAATTTTTGGTGTTTCTGTCACATTTAATGTACAGCATAAAACTACTTTATATTTGCACGTTTTCTAAGTGATAGTTTCCCCAAAAATGAACATTTCCTCCCCGTTTACTCACACTCACACACAAGTGTTTTTTCTAACTTTACTTTCTTACTTGTTTTGAACACAAATATCAATGTTGGAAAAAAGCAGCCAGTGACATCCATAGTAGTCAAAAATACTTTCAATGGCTGAACATTCTTCAAAATATCTTACTTTGTTCAACAAATTGAGAACCTCAAACAGGTTTGAAACAGGTGGAGGATGAGTAAATTTTAACATATGAACTATCCCTTTAAATACCTTAATCATCAGTAACTCAAAATCATTATACCCCATGTAGTTATATTTAAATGTTTGTGTTTATAGAGTTCTGCAGACACCGCTACTGCTGTCAGACAGTCGGTTGCACCTGTTCTTGCAATCACAGTTGAGCATTGCAAAAATGGACGCATGTGCACAGGGACACACACATTACACTGTTGCTCAGGCAATCCAGCGATGTGGCGGCGAAGCACGTTTCCCTGTGGAGGAACAACATCAAGAAGAAGACAGCAAAACATGCTGCGACTCAGACTGTGACAGGTGTGTAACTCTGCCTCTCTGTATGTTCTCTGGATTATGTAAATTGCTTAACCTAGATAGATTTGACATGAAATGTTTTTTAAATACACAAGGGTAGAAACTAGACACAAAGATCTATGGACAACGATTAAGAGAGCACTCACAATGCTGAAAAAAAGGTGTTAGCCCGTGTTACAGTTTATAATGTGAGACTTAAAGATGGTAACTCGCAATTAGCTAAAGAAAATTGCTTTTACTAATCAACTTTTTAATGTACACATCTCATAAGTTATCAGCCTGAATATATTGCACTGATAAACATTAAAATAAGCATTTTTCAGCTGATACTTGTATGGTTGGCAATATGTTATGTTTTGTTTTTATTCAATGGTGGAAACGAGCTTCAATACCCTACATAAAATGTATCTATTTTTATTTTTTGCCATGAATAAAAACAGACAGGCATTTTAATGTTGTAGCTGTTTGGAACAAAAATAAAAACTGCATTTAATACATTTTAAATGTGTAATTTGTTTTTCAGCACAACATCATCTGGCCTAGGCAGCAGTATTGAACCTGCCACTCTTGTTGAAGAAGATTTGTCACATAATGAGAGCTTTGCCCATGAATTTCAAGCCAAAAACCCGGAGGCAGAACTTTGTAGCAGCCTGTCTTCATCACCTGATGGCCATTCAGTTATATGAACCCAAGAGATGTATGTAAAACACACAGATACTCTATCAAAAAGAGACCCAATTGCTGCTTAGAAATCCTCCAAAGTTATATTTGGATGGATAATTAGGGGGAAAATATGTTTTTTGTTGAGTGTTGTCCTCTGTCTTTTAAAAATATAATCATATATTTTCTTTATTTAAATTTCTGTGGTTGCTGTAATAAGTTGTCCTCTATTTAAAAAGATAATAATAACAATAAAAAAAAAGTCTGACCTGGAATAAAAAAGATGACTAGAGTAAAATGAAAGCAAGTGAATGATAGGCTGAATTATAAATGCATTTTTTGACACTGCCTTTCAGGAGTCCACTGGGTTCAATGTGTGCTTGTCAAAGAAACATTTTAAACCACTTCAGCATTTTCTTCTGTACAAATGTTTTTGTTTTTTAGATTTTAAAATAATTTCAGTAAGATCCTTCTTAAGAATTCTTATTTTGTTAGCAAAAAATGGATGTTGCAGACTGAAGATGTTTTTTTTAGTTTATTTTTATTGTGATTGTGTATGTTTAGTTAAATTAATAAATAACCTTTTTTTAAAAAAATAAAAAAACAGTTGTTAACAGTATTTGTTTTTGATGATCAATGTTCTGAAAAATACAAATTTGATCCTGAAGAAAGTCTAAAATGCAGTGTATGTGCATGCATGCAAGTAATGTAAGTGCATGTATGTAATATAATATAATATAGGGTCCACATACATATATACATACACACTCACTCACCGGCCACTTTGTTAGGTACACCTGTCCAACTGCTTGTTAACACAAATGTCTAATCAGCCAATCACATGGCAGCAACTCAATGCATTTAGGCATGTAGACATGGTCAAGACGATCTGCTGCGGTTCAAACTGGCTATCAGAATGAAGAAGAATGGTTATTTAAGTGACTTTGAACTTGACATGGTTGTTGGTGCAACAGGGGCTGGTCTGAGTATTTCCGAAATTGCTGATCTACTGAGATTTTCACGCATAACCATTTCAAGTGTTTACAGATAATAGTCCAGAAAATATCCAGTGAGCGGCAGTTCTGTGGGCACAGATGCCTTGACATCAAGAGGTCAGAGGAGAATGGCCAGAGCCGTCAGACTGGTTCAAACGCCAACAGTTACTCAAATAACCACTTGTTACAAACGAGGTATGCAGAAGAGCATCTCTGAACGCACAACTCATCGAACTTTGAGGAGGATAGGCTCAAAAAGACCACACCGGGTGCCACCCCTGTCAGCTAAGAACAGGAAACTAAGGCTACAATTTGCACAGGCTCATCAAAATTGATCAATAGAAGACTGGAAAAATGTTGCCTGGTCTGATGAGTCTCTATTTCTGCTGCAACATTTGGATGGTAGGGTCAGAATTTGGCATCAATAACATGAAAGCATGAATCCATCCTGCCTTGTATCAACGGTTATGGCTGGTGGTGGTGGTATAATGGTGTGGGGGATATTTTCTTGGCACAATTTGGGCCCATTAGTACTAACTGAGCATTGTGTCAATGCCACAGCCTACCTGAGTATTGTTGCTGATCAGGTCCATCCCTTTATGACCAAAGTGTACCCATATTCTGATGGCTACTTCTAGCAGGATAACACGCAATGTCATAAAGTGCAAATCATCTCAGACTGGTTTCTTGAACAATGAGTTTACTGTTTACATGACAATGACTTCCACAGTCACCAGATCTCAATCCAATAGAGCACCTTTGGGACCTGGTGGAACGGGAGATTCACATCAAATCTGTCAATGTCAATATGGTCCAAAATCTCTGAGGAATATTTGCAGTACCTTGTTGAATGTATGCCACGAAGGATTAAGACAGTTCTGAGGGCAAAAGGGGTTCCAAGCCGGTACTAGGATGTATATACGTTCCATGAAGACATTTTACTGCATTTTCTAACCTATATAAGTATATCATAGCTTAATTTGATATGATTAATATGCATTGCAGAACTTAATCTGGATGACTTTAATAATGATTTTTTACATAAAAAAAAAAACATAAGAAATTTTATTTCGGCCAAATATTATTATATTACCCAGTCCTAACAAACCATTCATCAGAAGAAAGCTTATTTTTTTTCTTATTTCAGGTGATTTATAAATCTCAGTTTGGAAAAACAGGACCTTATGGTTTTCTGGTCAAGGGTCACAAATGCTAAATAGATTTGCAAAAAAAGAAACACCAAAAGGGGAATCTGCTCACCGTTCACATAATAAACAGTTTATAATATGCTTATGTTCAATTCTGTATATTTTCTTTTGTTAGAGAAAGATTAAATAAGGATCTCATCAGTTTATGAGCAACAGACAAGCATACAAAGGAAAGGTTGTTGATCCACAAGAGAAAGTTGGATAAAACCATACTTAAATTTCCACTTAGATGGACTACTTATTTGTCAGATTTTGGGTAAATGTTGCACTTAACCATAGGGTAGGGTTGTCTTTTCACCCCGCCTTCTCTCTCAACACACAAAGCTGCATTTTTTCCAGTATCTAATCGTTGTTTAGGAGAGAGATTAAGTTCACCATAAATGAGGGATGAAGTTTTTGACAGGAATGTTTGGTGGAAAAGCGCTGGTCTGATTGGGGGTTTGTTCGATCTGTGTAGGCGTAGATTCATCAGCGTCAAGCAACAGCCGATAAACACTTTCAGTATTGTCATCCAGCTCACCAGATGCACAAAACCTCACCAATCTCTGCCACTGCCAATCACCATCACTGAGGTGCCAACTAAATCCATTCAGTTCACTCTTACTATGTATGATTATTCACGCATTTATTTGGAAGCCAATGGAAAAGTATTATAAAATCTGTAATCCCTAACAATACAAAAGATAACAAATACAATGCAAGTAATATAAGAAAATTTTATAATGAACAAGGGATATTAAACAGTATTTTGACTGGATAGATAGACTATAACTACAAAACTACAATATTTCAACAAAATTGTATATGTTTTTTGTTTCTTATGGCTTTTATTATTTTTGAAAAATTTGTTTAATATTTTTGCCTAAAATTTAAATTTGGGCTACTAATTTTAGAATCATTATTGTAAGTTATTTTGTAAGATAAGCTCCAGATTTGGCTTCAGTAATGTATATAATATTAATTTAAATAAGAGATTTGTGGGGGGTGTACTTATATATGCTTAGCGCTGTAGGTACTGTAGATAGATAGAAAATTGATGATTAAAAATTGTACAATAAATATTGAAATTTTTATTTCAAATCTTCATTTATTTGAAGTATTATAATAAATAGAATAAAATAGTGCAAATAGTACACATTTTAAAACATGTAAAATATAATATTTTGCTCAATAACTGTAATTATTTTTTAAAATATAAAAACAAAACTAAATATTAGAAAATTATACAGAGTTCATTCATTATAAAATAATGCAATATTAAAAAATATAAATTAATAATATAAAAATGACATTTAATATAAAATAATCATGACTATAAAACATACACAAGCAATTATATAATTGTAATATATAAATATTTAAATACAGAGAAAACAATATAAAATTATTTAGATCAGAGATGCCCAAACTAGGCCCCACGGGTCAAAGTTGGCTCATATTAACCTTTGATTTGGCCCACCATCCCATCTGAAAAGAGAAGGAGAACGATGAGGATGGTTTAGAGACTGCCATTTCTAATTTAATGTAACCTTTTGTTTGTTTGTTTTCTTGCTAAGCTACAAAAAGCTAATGCAAATTAAATGTTTCAGTTTAATGAATCTTTTCTGTATCTGTCACCCAACACATAGAGGACAATTCAGAGATATCAGTGAACAAATGAAGCCAAAGGCAGATTCTACTTTAGTGCTGTATTCAGCATTGAAAAAAAATAATGCACTATATATATATATATATATATATATATATATATATATATATATATATATATATATATATATATATATATATATATATATATATATATACTGCATTAGTTAATACAATTTAAAGTAATGTGTTTAATCTATTTTTTAAATATTATAAAGTAATAGCATGTATAAGTACACCCCTCATAAATCTATCTTTAAAATTCATATTTTTAATAGGAAGCTATACAAAATTATATTTGTGTATATACATTAGTTTAGTCAGTACTGAAGCCAAATCTGGAGCTTATCTAACAAAATAACTTAAGAAAATGGTCCAAAAACTAGTACACCCATATTTATGTAATAGAAAAATATTAAATACAAATTTAAAAAGGGGAAAAATCAAGAGAAGCAAAAAGAAAAAAAATGAAAAATTTAGTTTGTAATTTTAAAGGTTGTAATTTTTTTTACATATTTTGCTTGAATTTAACTGTATCATCTTTCAATTTCTAAATATGTTTGGTGACTAAAATATAATTTTAATAAATATCTGTTTAATAAATCTATTTTGTTTAAATGCACCAAAATACATTGCCTGTATTCACAAAGAAATGGATAAAAATATTCATTTTCAAAATGGGGTGTACTCAATTCTGCTAAGCACTGTAATAGCACTTCATACGAAAATGTTTGGGAACCCTGCTACAGATAGTAAAATGTAATTTTGCAACAAACAATTCTATTAAAAAAAATTAAATACAAGAGCAATTATATAATTGTAATTTAGAAATATTATAATACAAATAAAACTATTTATTTATATATATATATATATATATATATATATATATATATATATATATATATATATATATATATATATATATATATATATATATATATATATATATATATAGTTTGTTGCAAAAATGCATTATGTATATATATATATTTATAATTGAATATACAAATCAATGCAAAGCATTTGTTAAATGTTGCAATTACTCATTCATCTAGACACCTAATAATCTTTCTTTTCTCATGTCTCTCATCATTCCACAACCAACAATGACACGAGTGTATATAATGAATCCAGAAAGCATCTAAACACCAGATCCTTAAGGGCACAGTAGGGGGTTGATACATGGTGCATTAGGAAATAAAACAAAAAGCCACCTCTACCTTGAAGTCATGGGTCACTAATCAGAAGCACTTAAGCAGAGCAGGGGTTGCTGTGGTTTGGTGAGGGGAAAGATGCTCATTTATCACCGGCTGCTTCACTGTGAGCCTGAGCAGAAAAGACAGCACAGGCTCCGCAGACAAACGACCAACAATAAAGAGAATTAATCAGCACTGATTACCTGACTCCCCACAGCCGATAATGGAGGCTTAGAGAAACAAAGAGAGGGAGAAAAACGGCCAAAAGGAAAGATGGAAGCAGATCAGAGGGAAAGCGAGGATGGATTTTTAGAGAATTGGGAGGATGTGTTCACTCTGTCTGGATTCATTCTTTATATCTTATTTTATTGCAAATAAATATGATTTTTAGAAGTCGTGGTTGATACAATGCATCCGGAAAGTACTCATAGCACTTCACTTTTTTCCACTTTTTTAATCTTACAGTCTTATTCCAAAATGGATTAAATTCATTTATTTCCTCAAAATTCTATACACAATACCCTATAATGACAATTTGAAATAAGATTTTTTGAAATAGTTGTAAATTTATTAAAAATAAAAAACCTGAAAAATCACATGTACATAAGTATTTACAGCCTTTGGCGTGGAGCTCTAAACTGAGCTCAGGTACATTCTGTTTCCACTGATCATTCTTATGACGTTTCAGCAGCTTAATCGCAGTTCACCTGTGGTAAATTCAGTTGATTGGACATGATTTGAAAAGGCATACACCTGTTTATATAAGGTCCCAGGGTTGACAGTGCATGTCAAAGCACAAACCAGGCATGAAGACAAAGGAATTGTCTTCCCTCACTGAATTGTCTGGAGGGTTACAGAAATAGTTCTGCTGCTCTGAAAGTTCCAACAAGCACCATGGTCTCCATCATCAGTAAGTGGAAAATGTTTAGGACCACCAGGACTCTTCCTAGAGCTGGCCGGCCATCTAAGCTGAGTGATCAGGGGAGAAGGGTCTTAGTTAGGGAGGTGATCAATAACCCCACCGTCACTCTATCTGAGCTCCAGCATTCTTCTGTGGAGAGAGGAGAACCTTACAGAAGGACAACCATCTGTGCAGCAATCCATCAATCAGGCCGTAGGATAGAGACAGGAGCCACTCTCTGCCTGGAATTTGCCAAAAGGCATCTAAAGGACTCTCAGACAATAAGAAACAAAATTCTCTGGTCTGATGAACTCTTTGGAGTAAATGCCAGGCATTACATTTAGAGAAAACCAGGCACCACTCATCACCAGACTAATACCATCCCTACAGTGAAGCATGGTGGTGGCAGCGTCATGCTGTGGGGATGTTTTCAGCAGCAGGAACTGGAAGACTAGTCAGGATAGAGGGAAAGATGAATGCAGCAATGTACAGAGACATCCTGAATGAAAACCCGCTTTAGAGTGCTCTTGACCTCAGATTGGGGCAACGGTTCATCTTCCAGCAGGACAATGACCCAAAGCACAATGCAAAAATATCAATGGAGTGGCTTCACAACAACTCTATGAATGTCCTTGAGTGGCCCAGCAGAGCCCAGATCTAAATCCTATTGAAAATCTCTGGAGAGATCTGAAAATGGCTGTACACCATCGCTTCCCATTAAACCTGATAGAGCTTGAGAGGTACTGGGCAAAAATTCCCAGACTGGTGTGCCAAGCTTGTGACATCACATTCAAAAAAGACTTGAGGCTGTAATTGCTGCCAAAGGTGCATCAACAAAGTATTGAGCAAAGGCTATGAATACTTTTGTACATGTAATTAAGTTTTTTATTTTATTTTTTAAAATTTGCAACATAAAAAAATGTGGAAAAAGGGAAGCAATATGAGTACTTTCCGGATGTGCTGTATACCCCCTCTGAGGATATACTTTATGTTTGCCTTTTATACAAAATTTTTATTCAGTCTTTTATTAATTAAATTCTAAAAAAATGTTAGTTTATAATAATTGTATTATTTTCATAAAGAAAAGTCTTTTTTGTTTATAATTTTGTCCTTTTTTATTTTTGTTGGATTGAAATACACATTAAGAAGGTTTCCAAAAGTGCTAGAGCCAGCCTGAGGATTTATCAAGCATCAGTTACCTATGGTTGATGCTGAACTTTCTAAAAATACAATGATTTTCCCTCATTGTGCTACAAGCTGGTCCCACACAAACATTAAAACATTTAAACCAATGCATATTATCTATAAACAACAAACTGTAAAAAAAAATTGCTAAAAAGCCAAAGAGCTATCATTACTGTAACTGTATTGAACAACATAAATTACTAACATTTAACAATTTCTTATTTTATGCTGATGTGTGTTGAAAATATTTAATGATCTTGCACCACCACCTCTCAAACAATGTGTGATTTTCTGCAAGAACAATATAAGACAGATTAAGTCATCTGTTAGTGGATTGTTCAGTTAAACTCAAGATAACTGTTTTAAAACAGTTCTTAAAGTTTGGCTTAAAGAAAATCAAATATGCAACCACTGATTTGATTTCATTTTATTGACCATGATCTATTGTATGTATTGTATTGGATTGTATTGTAAGTGTATATTGTACTATTCTATATACAGATGAAGTCAGAATTATTACCCCCCCCTGAATTATTAGCTCCTTGTTAGTTGTTTTCCCCAATTTCTGTTTAGCAGAGAGATTTCAACACATTTCTAAACATAATAGTTTTAATAGCTCATTTCTAATCACTGATTTAATTTATCTTTGCCATGATGACATTAAATAATATTTGACTAGAAGTTTTATACAGCTTAAAGTGACATTTAAAGGCTTAATTAGGTTGACTAGGCAGGTTAGTGTAATTAGGCAAGTTATTGTATAGTGATGGTTTGTTCTGTAGACTACCAAAAAAATATGTAGCTTAAGGGGCTAATAAGTTTGACCTTAAAATGGTTCTTAAAAAATTAAAAACTCCCTTCATTCTAGCCGAAATAAAACAAAAGACTTTCTCCAGAAGAAAAAAATATTATCAGACATACTGTGAAAATGTCCTTGCTCTGTTAAACATAATTTGGGAAATATATATAAAAAATAATAATTCAAAGGGGGGCTAATAATTCTGACTTCAACTGTATATATTGTTAAATTTGTTACAACTTGCTGCCCAGAGACTACAGATGTTAATTAGCTTTATAGCTAACTCTGGCACATGTCATGTTGTACATTGTCCCTGTATAAATAAATGAAATAAATGAAAATGAAAAAATGAAATGTTAACTGTTTTTACCTGATTTACTATGTGTATGTAGTGTAATATTTCATTGAATAAATTTGGGTCAATTATTAAAAAAAATATAATGAAATCATATAGAAAATGTCAAAAATAATATTGAGAGTCATGTTTACTACATCAGAAAATGAAAAAAACAAGCTCGATTAGAAGCACAGAAAAGATTGAATGAGGAAGATCTACTCAGTCTCTGACTGGACTCTTCAAACTAAACATGTCATGATTGCTTGTTTGTTTGTATTCTATAAAATAAACGACTTAAATAATTCTATGTCCCTTAGACTGGTTGCAGCGTCTTGTGTTAGCACTGAACGGCTGTCATTGCCCTGCGGTCCGTCAATACAGTGATCAGAACTCAGCACAGGCTGATGGATTAAACTACTGAACGAATTGGATTCTTCTCGCTGTGCAGCGCCAGCTAATCGTTCCCCACACACAGCAATAAAACGCACCTCCAGCTCGGTCACACGCTCATATTCTCTATTCAGCTCACCAATCACTGCCACATCTGGTTTTGATATCTGAGATGACAAGGATTGGCCATTTATACTGGCTGTCTGGTAAGTTAACCATCAAGTAAAACAGAGACTGTGATAATCAGCCACATCTGCCCTTTCACACCCAAGATCAGAAACTACATGAGGTCTGTTGGCCAGATAAAACATTTCATTTATAAAGGATGGTTTGTTTGTTGCAAATGTGCAGCATTTTTATTCTGGAGGTCTGTATCTGTGTTAACCCATCATTTTGCTGGTGAATTAGAGTTTTTAATAAATGTAAAAATAAAGGTTCTTTTTAAATAAAGGGCTTTAAAATCCATAAAACATTTCCATTCAACAAGTAATGTTGTTTTATGTCATTAAACATTCTACATTCTTAAATGAAAAACTTCGTTGTTTTATGAGACCAAACAAAATGCTCCTCTGTGGCATCACTACAAAAACTACATTGTTTTTACAACGAGGCCTTAGAAGGACCATTTCTGGTTCCACAATAGCCAAATAAGACCTGTTTAGCGTCGTAATAATATTTTGGTCTTGTGTCATCAATTTGCAGACATAAGAAGCATATTTGTTTCATTGTGCTACATGTAAACAGATATGCTATATTTATGTCTGTTGGTAATGCAAATATTGAATCAAATGAGCTGCCAGTATACCTTTTCTGTTAGAGACATTAATTTATTTTAGATATTATATATAATATATTATATATAATTTTACTATATTGTTTTATTGTTTTGTTACTCTAAAAATGTAAATAAAATTCTAATTGTTAAACTTTTGAACACCAAAAGTTGTCAATGCAGAGATCGACATCCAATAATAAAATTTAAAAGAGTAAATAGATGAAAAGCACAATACACAGAAGATTAATTTTAAATTTTATGTTTATTACCATTTGCTGAAAATGTGAATCTTTTAGATTTTATCTTCAAAGAAGTTCTACCATTATAGTTAATGGTTACTGATTTTAAATCTCAAAAAAATATTTTTAAAAACCCATATTTAGTTCAGGACTGACAGTTGTTTAAAAAGTAAATCTGCAGAGAATAGGAAAGCTGTTTATAACCACTGTATGAAAAGTCTGAATGTGGACATATATTTTTGTATTACTGTCTTAACAGAAAAAAAATAGACATTTTCCCTTTCGCTGTAAATCCTTTAATAAAGAAAATTATGTTTGTATGGATTTTCACATTTTACATGCACATTTTTTATTATTATTATTTAGGGGTTTTCACCTTTATTTGACAGGACAGTAGAGAGAATTGACAAGAAAGTGTGGGGAGCAGAAGGAGGGGAAGGATCGGCATAGGACCTCGAGGTGGGAATCGAACTCAGGTTGCCGTGAACACTGGAGTGCATGTGTCAGTGCACTTTCCACTACGCTATTGGCACCGACTCACATGCACAATTTATGTGTGACATATGTTATAATAACTTGTATGATATATGTTATAATATAACATACATTATAATAACTTGTATTGTTTGAACTTTGCAAAATAAACAAAATAAATAATCATTTATTAATTTAAACTTTGTCAGTTTTTTCTTTTATCATTGAAGTATATTTTCGCATTTATAATGTTAGAACAAGTAATTAAAAATTATGCATAGTATTTTAATATTTTATATTTTACTGTATATAATATAGTTATATAATTCATTCATTCATTCATTCATTTTCTTTTCAGCTTAGTCCCTCTATTAATCAGGGGTCGCCACAGCAGAATGAATCGCCAACTTATCCAGCATATGTTTTACACAGCGGATGCCCTTCCAGCTGCAACCCATCACTGGGAAACATCCATACACACTCATTCACACACATACACTACGGACAATTTAGCTCACCCAATTCACCTATAGTGCATGTCTTTGGACTTGTGGGGGAAACCAGAGCACCCGGAGTAAACCCATGCGAACATGAGAAAAACATGAAAACTCCACACAGAAATGCCAACTGACCCAGCCAATGCTCGAACCAGCGACCTTCTTGCTGTGAGGCGACAGGGCTACCCGACACGCCGCCCTATTTAAATAGTTATAGTATTCTAATATTTTATTATATGTATATATAGTTAAACTCAGTATTATTAGCCCTCCCGTGAATTTGTTTTTCGCTTTCAAATATTTCCCAAATGATTAACAGAGCAAGGATTTTTTCACACTATAAAGGGTAATATTTTTTCTGGAGAAAATCTTATTTGTTTTATTTCAGCTAGAATAAAATTTTTTTACATGAAAAAAACACTTTAAGGTCAGTATTTTACCCCCTTAAGCAATATTGGTTTTCTGATAGTCAACAGGACAATCTATCATTGTACAATAACTTTCCTAATTACCCCAACTTTACCTAATTAACCTGGTCAAGCCTTTAAATATCTCTTTAAGCTGTATAGAAGTGTCTTGAAAAATATCTAGTCAAATATTATTTACTGTCGTCATGGCAAAGATAAAATAAATCAGTGATTAGAAATGAGTTGTTAAAACTATTATGTTTAGAAATGTGTAGAAAAAACTTCTCTCCGTAAAACAGAAATTGGGGGGACAATATACAGGGGGATAATAATTTAGGAGGGCTAATAATTCTGACTTCAACTGTATATATAAGTGCAGTTTTAAAATCATCCTCATCAGTTTATTTGGGGTTGTATGAGAAGTATTAATGCTGAAAGGTTTAAATATTTTTACTTTATTTTAGTTTTCATAATGTGATACTTGGTGAATTGTACTGAATCCAATTAGTCACTTTGAAAACATTAAAAACCATTGCAGCATTTTGAACATAATTCTGAGAGTAAAGTTTACATCTAAGCATGATCCCATTGTGATTACCCTTACCTGTCACACTAATCATTTGCTTTAAAATAGCACATGGCGGCCAGGGGTATTATAACAAACCTCCCATAAAGACTTCCATTGGTTGAACTGCCATAACCGGTCTAAATGAACACTCCTTAATGGACCATGATGGGTGAACCTAATCCAAACCCAGTTGCTACTGATCAACTGGGGAAAAGGAACAGATGGATTACTTTGTGTGTGTGTGTGTGTGTGTGTGTGTGTGTGTGTGTGTGTGTGTGTGTGTGTGTGTGTGTGTGTGTGTGCGCGTGTGTGTGTGTGTGTGTGTGTGTGTGTGTGTGTGTGTGTGTTTGTGTGTGCGTGTGCGTGTGTGTGTGTGTGTGTGTGTGCGTGCCTGTGTGTGTGTGTGTGTGTGTGTGTGTGTGTGTGTGTTATATTGTGCAGTAATTGCTATGTTTCTCTGGTTTATTGGCTCTTAACCTTGGGCTGACAGCTACTGAGCTGGTAGGGTTTTTGTTACCATGACAACAGCTCAGGGGTTCAGGAGTGTGTTGGCATGCAGGATTTACCCCACTGCAGCTGCGCCGAAATCACCCATATAATAAAAAGGCAAAGAAAAATAAAGTGAGTGAGAAATCAGCTTTTTACTGTTTGAGGATTTATTGAAAGGCTGGTTTATGTGAGTGGGCCTTCATTTTCAGTGCCTTTTTTGTCTTATGTTTTCTCATAGCTTCATTAGTACTTTACCATTTTATTGACATCAAATTTAAATAATAGCATTTTTAGATAAGATTACACTGGACCTTTATATGTTCCCACTGAGCCAAATAATAAGAAAGAACCAAATCTCCTACCACAGCTATGCTGATGACACTGACGCTGATCTATTTAGCTTTACTGCCTAATGACTTCATTGACCATTGACACCCTCTGCCAATGTATTTATGAAATTAACAGTTGGATGTGCCAAAACTTTCTTCAGTTAAACAAAGAGAAAACTGAAGTCATTGCGTTTGAAAATAGAGATGAGGTTCTAAGGGTGAATGCGTACCTTGGCTCTAAGGGTCAAACTATAAAAAATAAACAAGAATCGGTGTGACTCTGGAGTCAGATATGAGTTTCAGTAGTCATGTCAAAGAAGTAACTAAATCAGCATGCTATCATCTCAAAAACATTGCAAGAATTAAATGCTTTGTCTCCAGTGAGGACTTAGAGAAACTTGTTCATGCTTTTATCAGCAGCAGGGTGGATTACTGTAACGGCCTCCTCACAGGCCTTCCCAAAAAGACAGCCAGACAGTTGCTGCTCATCCAGAACGCTGCTGCCAGGATTCTGCCCAGAACCAGGAAATCAGAGCACATCAAACCTGTCCTCAGGTTTTTACAATGGCTCCCAGTTACATTCAGAATAGATTTTAAAGTATTATTACTTGTCTATAAATCACTCAATGGCCTGGGACCTCAATACATTACAGATATGCTCACTGAATACAAACCTAAAAGATCACTCAGATCTTTAGGATCAAATAAACTAGAAATTCCAAGGGTTCAGTAAAAGCAGGGTAAGTCGGCTTTTAGCTACTACACCCCTCACTGCTGAAATCAGCTTCCAGTAATGATCAAATGTGCTCCAACATTAGGCACATTCAAATCAAGACTGAAAACACATCTGTTTAGCTGTGCCTTTACTGAATGAGTTCTGTGCTGTCAGACAGATCGCACTATTATGTCTTTCTTTCCTGTTTCATTTTTTAGAACCAGTTTTAACACATTTTAATCTGGTTTATCTGTTTTAATAGTTTTTATTCTTTGTTTTTATTGTCTTAAACTTGACTATTGCATTGCTGTTTATGTAAAGCACTTTGAAATACCATAGTTTTTTAAATGTGCTGTATAAATAAACTTGCCTTATCTTTGAAATTAAACATTTCCAAACATAATAATTTGTATCAATGTTGATGACCACAAAAAAATCTAGTTTTGCCACAAGTTGCTTATTTCGTTTTATGCTACAGAGATGTTGAATACTTGATTCTGATTGGCAGATGAACATTTTAGGGTGTGAAATGTTTTCAGAGAAATGCACATCTAAAGTCTGGCAGAACCACATTACAAGTCTATTACTAGCCTACACACTGAATGAACTCAGTTGTTTTACAGTTCTCAACAACCAAAAACAAAAAAGATGCATAATTTTGCACAAGATGTGTAAGAAACTAAGCACAGCAGCAGTCTGGGGACAAAAACCTCACAAAAGTCTTATTAACATCTGACTTGTATCTTTAAGTGCAGCCATGGTATAAATAACTCACCTCAGTCTGTTGAACTATTGGAAACTAATGCACACCCAAGGTGTACTTCCTAGTGTGCAATATATTCTAATAATTCAATGGCCCATCATCGGTTATTCCTTACATGATATACACAGTGTAATGCTCAATTATTTCAAACAATCATGTTTAAGGAATGCTGTTGGTGACATCATTTTCTACCATGACTTTATTTTGGACATGCAAATGACTGCATGACATTGACACATGTTGCAGTGCCCTCTTTTGGACACTTGAGGGCACTAGCTTGTTTTGTAGTTTAACTTCATTTCCTACAATCCTTTGCACTTCTGATTGTATTCTGTTTCAGCTGTTTCTTGTTTGTTAATTTAGCCCTGTCTTCATAAACCCTTTTGTCTTGTGTTTTAGTTGCCTTAGGATTTTGTTAGCCCCTCATGCCTGGTATGTTTGTTTTGTTATCTAGTTTTGTATTTGCTTAATCTTGGATTCTTGTTTGTTTTTTGTTAACATTCCTACCCTGTTTTTGTAGTCGCCTATTTTGGGATTTTTTTTGTTAGGTCTTTTGTCTGGTCTCAGTTCTAGCTTTTTGTATCTTGTTTGTAGTTCCTGTGCTAGATTAGGAACCCTTGTTTTTGTCAAAATAAATTGCTGCACTTGGATTTTTGTGTTTTGTGACTCCCCACCTCGTGACATAATCCTAAGGCCATTCAGATCCAGCAGCAGAATTTATTTTTTATTTTTTATATTGGAGGATGAGTTTCCAGATTCTTTCGCCTGCAACTGAGAAGGAGCGATTGCTTCGTCTCCAGGCATTGGTGGCAGAACGCCAACAGGGTTTGGAGGTAGGAGCCTTTGCCCAGTCATTTTGGACTTTGTCAATGGGACTGAGACTGTCTGACTATGAACTTATCAGGATCTTTAATCAATGTCTGAATCATCCTTTTATCTTTGAAAGAGATGGAGGATCTGAAGATTTTTCAATTTTGGGATTTTGTTATACACCTTAAGTGTAATAGTTTAGAGTTTGATTCTTTTTCCAAAATGGTCATCACCTCCGAATCTCCTCCCCGAACAACCATTATTCCAGAGTGTGTCACGGAGGCTGTTGAATGTTTTGACACTTTCTAATATTCTTGCCAGTGTTAAGTCTCCGCCTAAATTGATTGATAATTTAGAATCTCAGCCTAAATTGATCACTAGTCCAGAGACTGAGTTTACCATTTCTCCAGGACCTCTTTCGATGATGGCTAATGATATGGAGGTTCTCCTTAAAAGATTTGCTATTCATGAACCATTCAGTAAGATGGCCATTACTCCAGATTTTTTTGCCCAGGATTCTCACCACCTTGCAGCCTTTGCCCAAGGTGATCAGCAGTTCAGAGGTTTTGGTCCAAGTTCCTGCTCATATAAAAGTTCAGCCTGAGATGACTGCCAGTTTAGTATCTGCTCCAGAAATCGCCTTTGAGTCCTCGTCCTCAATTGTTGTTGAACTGTTTTCTATTTTTTTTCTGACTCCTTTTCAAGACTCATTGAACCTTACTTTTCTAATATTGAGTCTTCATTTTTAAGTTTCTTTGAGTCAAGCGCCAGTGAGCCTTCGCCGTCAAGCGCCAGTGAGCCTTCGCCGTCAAGCGCCAGTGAGCCTTCGCCGTCAAGCGCCAGTGAGCCTTCGCCCCCTCAAGCGCCAGTGAGCCTTCGCCCCCTCAAGCGCCAGTGAGCCTTCGCCCCCTCAAGCGCCAGTGAGCCTTCGCCCCCTCAAGCGCCAGTGAGCCTTCGCCCCCTCAAGCGCCAGTGAGCCTTCGCCCCCTCAAGCGCCAGTGAGCCTTCGCCCCCTCAAGCGCCAGTGAGCCTTCGCCCCCTCAAGCGCCAGTGAGCCTTCGCCCCCTCAAGCGCCAGTGAGCCTTCGCCCCCTCAAGCGCCAGTGAGCCTTCGCCCCCTCAAGCGCCAGTGAGCCTTCGCCCCCTCAAGCGCCAGTGAGCCTTCGCCCCCTCAAGCGCCAGTGAGCCTTCGCCCCCTCAAGCGCCAGTGAGCCTTCGCCCCCTCAAGCGCCAGTGAGCCCTCGCCCTCAAGCGCCAGTGAGCCCTCGCCCTCAAGCGCCAGTGAGCCCTCAAGCGCCAGTGAGCCCTCGCCCTCAAGCGCCAGTGAGCCCTCGCCCTCAAGCGCCAGTGAGCCCTCGCCCTCAAGCGCCAGTGAGCCCTCGCCCTCAAGCGCCAGTGAGCCCTCGCCCTCAAGCGCCAGTGAGCCCTCGCCCTCAAGCGCCAGTGATCCCTCGCCCTCAAGCGCCAGTGATCCCTCGCCCTCAAGCGCCAGTGATCCCTCGCCCTCAAGCGCCAGTGAGCCCTCGCCCTCAAGCGCCAGTGAGCCCTCGCCCTCAAGCGCCAGTGAGCCCTCGCCCTCAAGCGCCAGTGAGCCCTCGCCCTCAAGCGCCAGTGAGCCTTCGCCCTCAAGCGCCAGTGAGCCTTCGCCCTCAAGCGCCAGTGAGCCTTCTCCCTCAAGCGAGCCCTCGTTCTCAAGCGCCAGTGAGCCTTCGCCCTCAAGCGAGCCCTCGTTCTCAAGCGAGCCCTCGCCCTCAAGCGCCAGTGAGCCCTCGCCCTCAAGCGCCAGTGAGCCCTCGCCCTCAAGCGCCAGTGAGCCCTCGCCCTCAAGCGCCAGTGAGCCCTCGCCCTCAAGCGCCAGTGAGCCCTCGCCCTCAAGCGCCAGTGAGCCCTCGCCCTCAAGCGCCAGTGAGCCCTCGCCCTCAAGCGCCAGTGAGCCCTCAAGCGCCAGTGAGCCCTCAAGCGCCAGTGAGCCCTCAAGCGCCAGTGAGCCCTCAAGCGCCAGTGAGCCCTCAAGCGCCAGTGAGCCCTCAAGCGCCAGTGAGCCCTCAAGCGCCAGTGAGCCCTCAAGCGCCAGTGAGCCCTCAAGCGCCAGTGAGCCCTCAAGCGCCAGTGAGCCCTCAAGCGCCAGTGAGCCCTCAAGCGCCAGTGAGCCCTCAAGCGCCAGTGAGCCCTCAAGCGCCAGTGAGCCCTCAAGCGCCAGTGAGCCCTCAAGCGCCAGTGAGCCCTCAAGCGCCAGTGAGCCCTCAAGCGCCAGTGAGCCCTCAAGCGCCAGTGAGCCCTCAAGCGCCAGTGAGCCCTCAAGCGCCAGTGAGCCCTCGCCCTCAAGCGCCAGTGAGCCTTCTCCCTCAAGCGAGCCCTCGTTCTCAAGCGCCAGTGAGCCTTCGCCCTCAAGCGAGCCCTCGTTCTCAAGCGAGCCCTCGTCCTCAAGCACCAGTGAGCCCTCGTCCTCAAGCACCAGTGAGCCCTCGTCCTCAAGCGCCAGTGAGCCTTCGCCCTCAAGCGCCAGTGAGCCCTCGCCCTCAAGCGCCAGTGAGCCTTCTCCCTCAAGCGAGCCCTCGTTCTCAAGCGCCAGTGAGCCTTCGCCCTCAAGCGAGCCCTCGTTCTCAAGCGAGCCCTCGTCCTCAAGCACCAGTGAGCCCTCGTCCTCAAGCACCAGTGAGCCCTCGTCCTCAAGCGCCAGTGAGCCCTCGTCCTCAAGCGCCAGTGAGCCCTCGCCCTCAAGCGCCAGTGAGCCCTCGCCCTCAAGCGCCAGTGAGCCTTCGCCCTCAAGCGCCAGTGAGCCTTCGCCCTCAAGCGCCAGTGAGCCTTCGCCCTCAAGCGCCAGTGAGCCTTCGCCCTCAAGCGCCAGTGAGCCTTCGCCCTCAAGCGCCAGTGAGCCTTCGCCCTCAAGCGAGCCCTCGCCCTCAAGCGAGCCCTCGCCCTCAAGCGCCAGTGAGCCCTCGCCCTCAAGCGCCAGTGAGCCCTCGCCCTCAAGCGCCAGTGAGCCCTCGCCCTCAAGCGCCAGTGAGCCTTCGCCCTCAAGCGCCAGTGAGCCTTCGCCCTCAAGCGCCAGTGAGCCTTCGCCCTCAAGCGCCAGTGAGCCTTCGCCCTCAAGCGCCAGTGAGCCTTCGCCCTCAAGCGCCAGTGAGCCTTCGCCCTCAAGCGCCAGTGAGCCTTCGCCCTCAAGCGCCAGTGAGCCTTCGCCCTCAAGCGCCAGTGAGCCTTCGCCCTCAAGCGCCAGTGAGCCTTCTCCCTCAAGCGAGCCCTCGTTCTCAAGCGCCAGTGAGCCTTCGCCCTCAAGCGCCAGTGAGCCTTCTCCCTCAAGCGAGCCTTCGCCCTCAAGCGCCAGTGAGCCTTCGCCCTCAAGCGCCAGTGAGCCTTCTCCCTCAAGCGAGCCCTCGTGCTCAAGCACCAGTGAGCCTTCGCCCTCAAGCGAGCCCTCGTTCTCAAGCGAGCCCTCGCCCTCAAGCGGCAGTGAGCCTTCGCCCTCAAGCGGCAGTGAGCCTTCGCCCTCAAGCGGCAGTGAGCCTTCGCCCTCAAGCGGCAGTGAGCCTTCGCCCTCAAGCGGCAGTGAGCCTTCGCCCTCAAGCGGCAGTGAGCCTTCGCCCTCAA